>NW_022157270.1:0-73637 GCF_007821495.1 Lachnellula hyalina
CACGACCCTGTTATTAAAAGCTCACCACCCCTTGCGCCTGTATTGTGCGCTTCGTATTCCATGTCTCGTATTTTTAATTGCTTATTTCCAGAGACAACAGTTCGCTTTTTCAAATACTCAAAACTATCACCGAATACTTCGCCACCAGGTTGACAGATAGAACAATTCCTCGATATTGTCAAACCCGCCTTGACCCAAACATGTCTGAAAACGCCGAAGCTACCGATTGCAACCTCACCGCACAACAAATTCCAACGCCCTACGTAGACCGGAAGAAGCTTCTGAATCAGCTTCAAAATCGCTACGGGGAGAAAAACTTCAAAGTTCAGGTAAGAAGTACTCCCCTGTTCCAACCAACAAACGAATAAACAGATGCTAACGCCTTCACAGCTGAAACTGAACAAGTGGACAGTCTTCGTCCCCGCGCATAAATTGATGAGCGAAGTTAGTACTCCGTATCTCCCACATCGAGCCTACACAGCTTACAAATGAGCAGAAAGAATTGAAGGACTTGTGCGTGTTCTGAAACCCAGAAACGAGAGATCCGCAGAATGGCTCAAACAGTACTCTTCTGTGGGCTATAGACAATATCGAGACAATAATGATTCGGAAACCGAATTCCAAAGGGGCTTCTACCGCATACGTTGCCACTGCGACGGAGGGGGGGCGAACTGCACGTGGTTGACTTGGAGCATTCTGTAGTGTTTTGCGATTTTTTGAAGGATTATTTTATGCACATCTCAGGTATCTACCATTTACCACTAATTCTTGTTGGTTGGAGTTAAAGAAGCTTTTAAGTTGCCTTTTTTCTATTTCTGAAAACTCTGCAGGCCGCAGCGCCTGCACCTTTTTTGCTGATACGACGGAACAGACTGCGTTTACATTTTTATTTTTAATTCGCAATTTGCACTGCATGAATGTATTCTGTCTTGGAGGTGCTCCTCAAAATGATCTGCTTTCAAAATTCTATTGGGCCAGCAGCATATTGCTAAGTATTGATGCTTTTCAAATTTTACGTACAAGTTGTTCCTTTGTCATTTGGGCGTATTATTCAACGATGCTTCACGGTATCATCCTCATATTTTATCGAAATATTTTTGCTAGCCTAAACACAAGTCCTCTACGTTAGTGGCTCTAGTGACTTGTGTCTACTGTAGAATGCTGCCCGAGTGTGATGCACTACACAGAGTACTACCTGATGTAACCAACAAGGAAATCTAGACCCCCTGAACCGACGATATCCTTACAGGCATATTACTAGATAGAATAGAATTTCAGAATCACTGCAGGTAGTTTCAATGGCACTACCAAGCTGATGTTTTACTCTTTCGATCGCGCCTGCTAGGACTAGTGAGGAATCAAGTGTGATCTCAAATGCTGTGTAGCATGTCATTACTGTGAGTGCAGTGCTACTGAATACAGATCCAAGTTTGACAAGTGTAGCCGCCTCACTGGCGTGCCCGGAAATAATATGCATTGTTGATTTCGAGTTAACACTTACTTGCAAAGAAATGCCTTCCTACCAGTTGTAATATCCTTACTTTATGTATTGCTGCCCAAATTTGCTTCTGATAATCACTATTTACGAAAAGGACGAGGCGTTCCCAAGCCTTCAACGAAAAAGAGCAAAGCTACGGAAATAATTCATCGAATCGGATGCTCTGTCTCTTCCTATAGGAGGTGTGGAGCATGCCACCAACTTAAATATTCGGAGGAAATGATGCATGGCATCTGAGAATCCAAAATCATCAAAGGCCAGAAGCCCTGGTGCACAGCCTCAGAGGTTCATTCGTACGGAGAATTCCAAGTATCATTGTTACATTGCCCCTCATATATACACGCACCACCAGCGCCGTAGCACTCTGACGCCGTCCCCGAAGCCGCAGACAGAGATTCGTTCAAATAACTCCGCCCTCCAAAATCAACCCCATTGCAGTTCGCTGAAAGATATTGCTGGTACGAAATTGACAGATCGCAGAATGTGTTGGACGATTCGTCAAAATGGGTACGCTGCCTACTACAGTCAATCATCTGCTCACACTAGATTTCGAACCCAAAAACTCACCAGATGTTCGAGCCAAATATGGAAATTACCGATCATGCATTCTTCTCATGAATCCTTGAGATGACAATCCCCTTTGCATCTTGCAGATCCCTTCGCCACTAACCCTCCCTCTCTCTTGATTGACGAGCATCATTCCCGTCCCTCTCTCGAATGTGAACGCCTTTCCAACTCATCCTCTGGTTTCGGTGGCGTCCACCCCTGCGGATGCCTATCCCTTTTATCAAAAAAGTCAGACGGGCCATTATCGTTATTGGGATATTCAAGCACCCATCCTGTCGTAAGGGTCTTCCATAACTTTTTGAGATGAGTGAACATATCGTGGTATTATTGTGATTTTTCCTGCCAATTTTTATCGATTGCTCTAGATGACGAAGAAATAAATTTATACCAGAGAACCGGAGACATGACTGTACATATATAACATCGAATGATCATCCCTTTATTAGTCACATGATAGCGAGATAGCGCGAGTTTGCCCCGACTGTCTCGCCGACTTCCTCCGAGCATGAGATTTTCCTCCTTGTCCAATCCAAAGTCGACAATTTGTCAAGGAATAAATGATTGACGTAGGGAAGTCTCACAATAACGTGAATGATTGATGGAATCTCATTCAGAGAGGATTGAGTAATCCATCTACAAAAGGTTTTGGCGTCAGGCTTGCAACTTGCATACCCGCAGGCAGAGGAGATCTTATTAGATTCGCGCCTTCTTACTAGCCGTCGTCCAGTTAATATCCGTTTCAGTGGGAATTCTATTCTGCGGGTCTGGGATGTTGAGTCGGGAATAGCTTCACGATTATATGGACACGGGACCACAAGACTGCCTCTAACCGTAATATCATTGCATAACCACCCTTTGTCTCTGTTACAATCTTACTTAGAGCGTCATTTGTATCTTTAGTTTGCTTCGAAGTTTGCTACCATCTGCTTCTTCTTCACTACCATCATCGTCTGTCCCCAACCATAGAAAAGTCAAAACCCAAAATCACTCTCAAATCCTCATTTTCAACTCACCGAAAACATCCCAACACGGAGTGACTTCAGAAAGCAAGACTATCATTGCTGACTCTCCCCTCCAACTTAAAGGGACAACCTACCTTATCACTGGTCCCAGTGAAGGAGGCTGCGATTTCCTATGCATATTTTTAGTTCTCCCGCGACCCTATTCTACTCAGAGGGAGAGAGAGAGAGGGAAGGAGGGAGATGGATTCGAACCATTTAATCAACCCAAAAGACATCATCAAGCCGGATCCCCTCCCCTATTCTATTCAAACGATTACCACCCCCGACAATCGATGCCATCCAGAAGAAAGAAAACGAGAATTGGGTAGTTGGCATGGAGGATGCGATGGATTTTTACCCAACTTTGAATCTTGCGCTGGCAGCGTGGAGGGGAGAGAGGAGAGGCATTTTGTGCTGGATTGAGAAATGTGCGGACGCTTGACAGATTATGAAGCTTGAGTGTGAGGGGGCAGGGCAGGCTGCTTGGACGCTCGTCCGGTGCTGATCGCAGGATTCGTGGGAGGGTGGATTGAGTTTGTGAAGAGAAGAGATCTATATTGACTCCATACCCATACCCCAACCCTAATTCTATTCACTTTTATATACATCTATTTTGTGATTCCAGCCTCCTTTTCAATCGCCACATCTCCAACGCCCTTGTAATCCTTGAGTACACCATCGATGCCATTTTCGACAGTCTTCCCATCTCGAACTTCCTCTGTGGTGGCCACTAGGATTCTGAAAGCCTTGTGAAGGAATCGTTCTTCAGCCAGCGGATTGGCACTGACCACCCGGATAGCATAATCACCCCCAACGACACCTGAAGTAAGGAAGATTTCTCCTCGCTTATTGATCAACTCATAAACTTCTTTGGTCAACTTATCCTGTTCCGCCTTTCCTCCGCTCTTCGTGACGATCTTGAACACCGTCAAAGCGAAGTTCGGCCCACTGATCATGTCGAAGATATCTGGTCTCGACTTGATCAATCCCGCAAACACTTCGCCGTACTTAATGTGCTTTCTAATATGTGCTTGAAGTCCATTGACACCATATGTCCGTAGCACAAACCAAATTTTCAGACTTCTGAATCGGCGCCCAAGAGGGATCTGCCAATCGCGGTAATCGGTGACAAGGCCACTGTCACTGAACTCGTTTCGGAGATAACTTGGCATGATGGAGAGTGCGTCAATCAAGTCTTTTCGCTTCCTGACAAAGAGACATGAAGCATCGAAGTTTGTGAGTAGCCATTTGTGCATGTTCATGTCGAAGGAATGGAAGTGCTCGAATTCTGCGGTCAGATGTTGGAATTCTGGACACACTAGGGCAGCACCAGCATACGCAGCATCAACATGCACCCAAACTTCCCCGGGAACATTGGCAGGTGCATATTTGGCGAGAGTAGCAGAAATAGAAGGAAAGTCGTCTACCGCGCAGGTTGATGTGGTCCCGAGAGTCGTCGTAAGGAAGAAAGGCTCTAAACCTTGGGCCTTGCACACTTTTATTGTTTCTTCCAAATATGCTCCCGTCAATGCAAAATCATCTTCTTTCGAGACAGGTACAGAGCGGTATCGGACTCCGCATATCTGTGCTGCCTTCTGTGTCGAGCTGTGTGCCATCTCGCTTCCCAATGCAACTATTTTACTCCTCTTGTGTGCGATCGCATCTTCGAGTTCGAGACCAGATAAATGTGAAGTCGTTTCTCGCAGATATTTGTCGCGGGCTGCCACCATAGAAGTGACTACTGCTTCTGAGGCGGAACCTTGGATGACTCCCCCGCCGTGGCTCGTGGAGAGGTAACAGTCTGGGAGATTCAGGAGTTTGGCAAGCCAATCTAGGACGACGGTCTCGAGTTCGGTGACGGCGGGGGAGCAGATCCAGTTGAATGCGGGGGCTGTGAAAGCTGCGGAGTAGAGTTCTCCTAGCATGCCGGGGAAAGAGGAGGAAGCAGGGAAGAATGCCATGAAGTTGGGAGATTGCCTAGACTTGTTAGCATCACCGTGGATTAGACATCTGCGTACATACCAATGAGTAAGACCGGGGATAATCTTTGTCTCCATATCTTTTTTGATATCTGCCCACGATTCTCCATCTTGCGGAGGTCCTTCCGGGAGAAGTTTCTTGAGATACCCGGGTTCGACATTGGAAACAACACGGCGGTCTTCTATCGTGTCGTAGTAATTTACAACTGGATTCGTTAACAAGCATGTATTGAAAAGGCCTATCTCAGCTTACTCTCGTCAATTGCTGAGGCAGCAGCTTCCTTGAACTGTTTGGAATCCATATTCGGTGGTTGCAAGGTGGGGGGTAAAAAGGAGGACAATAGTTTGATTGTAGAGAAAAAGGAGAAATAACAAACAGATTTCACTTAGCTGTCTGGCTTTATATTAACAACGAGCGACGTAGATATATTGATAAGGCCCGACTAGTGGTCTTTCAAGGGCGTGAATGTATTCAATGCCCTTTCATCGGTCAGAGAATTTGACCTGAACAGGTCAACAGCTCGTTACCAGATTCGCTAGCGCGGAAAACCCCCGCCTTGATATCGGTTCGGGTAAACCGGTTTAACCGGGCTACAACACCACTTACCTTCATAACACAGCTTCAACTATCCGCAGAATGACTCTTCAATAGGTAGATACGATTTATAGCACAGCCTCTTTCATCCGTGCTTACCAGACGTCTACGTCCGAATAGATGCGTGCCTCAAGGACAGCGTTATATCGCATATATCAAGTCCTAGGTCGGTCAAGTAGCCTTGATAGATTTCCCTAGAAGATTTAGCGAACTTACATTTTAAGCGAAGGGCATTTTCATTACTATAGTTGATATGATGTTCTCGAAAACGGTTGATTCAAACGAACTTACCGGTAGAATAGAAGATTTAGAGCAGCGGATGGGTCGTTCAGAAGCGTCTCTTAACCAAGTTATCCAGAATTCCCGCATACCAGTAGTAGAAAGCCATCATAGGACTATTCATAAACCTACATTTACAAGCCCGCCTATTCATGACGCCACTCCTTCGACCGCTTCTATTCAAAAGCCCGCCCAAACAAATGCGCCTATATACAAAACCGAAAGCACTCTCAACAGTTCACCGTTTGTATATCAACCTCTGGATGTCCGAGCCCGAGAAATTCGAGTACTGGCCCTACAAAGTAGCCTCAAGGACGAGGATCCTATCAGATGCGAACTAGTACACATTGGTCTCGATGAAGATATCACGACTTTGAGGGCTCTGCCTACTTTCGAACTGGTCTCATGAACTTCAATACACTCTCGTATACCTGGGGCGACCCGAACAACAATAGAGTTGTCATTCTCGAGGGTCATTGATTCCCAGTCAGAGAAAATCTTCATGCCGCTCTACGACATCTGTGTGATTTCAAGAACTAAAAGCCTTGATCTACTCAGTGGATGCCAAAATTCTACTCGCCTATATGGGTTTACCTTCTTGGGTTCCAAACCTCCTTGACGATTGGAAATCTTTGCCTTTCGACACGGCCTATCACATTCGCAACTGGGGAAGATTGTATAGGGGAAAACGTTTTTAGTTTCGGAGGACGCAACAAAAGTATTCTACAAGTCAGAGGCCGCCGAGTAGGCTGAATCAAGACTTTAGTAAACGCGCCCACCCAATCCGATTCTGCTAAGCAGCTCGAGGCCGTCCTTGCCAACTGGAAAGAAGTCGCCAATAAAGGCCAGCAGGCCAGGCAACGACAAGTACAGCCAGAGATTCTTGGAACTGCTGGTTGGAGGAATACTGGCTGAACAGGCTATCTCTGGGTGTCGATTCGGGCGCGGGTCTACGATACGCCAAAGATGGAAGACTTCTCCCTAACAACACACCTATGAATCACCATAATCCAAAAATGGTACAGAAACTTCTAGCGCCTAATGTGGAAACAGATGCAAATAGGGTTGGAAATGCACAAATCCATTCACGCTGGGCATTAGTTGGGCATTTTGGGTATAGGTACAGGCTAGTCGAAAATAAATATGGATGAGCACATCTCTAGCTATGATAGGATCACCGAGAGGCTGATACTTTACAGCAAAGATTACTTCTCTCGAATATTCTGCTGCCTATGGTCAGCAGGTACAGCATGTGAAGCTTGAATCTCCATCTATTGTTTAGTTATGATTGGGCTATTCGTACGCTACACATACTATCCAAGAAAAACGATTATTGGGATAAATATAGAGAGGTTCCAAGAGGAGGTTGTATATGGCGTTAAACGAGAAAAAGGGGGAGGTTGTCTAAACCGGTTCAATCTTGATATATTATTTTGGAGCCGAAAAAAACCAATTGAAATCAAAACCATTTCATCAGTAGCTTGAATCCCTATCGTGCGACGCTATACACGTAAATAGTCTGGTCAAACGGTATAAATAACCCCTTTCATTTGTCTTCTTTAGGTTAGGCGTCGCCAAGCGTCGCGCCAACCTCCGCCATGTGACAGCGCTCGAGGCTGTACCGTATCAAGGCAGTCATGAATCGCCTTTGAGTTTCAACTCACAAAGACCACTCATTCTACAACACCACAGCACAACGAACAGGCCAACAAACACACCCATCCTACCAGAGCCGCGAATATGAAGATCCACTACATCGGGGTAAGGTGCACAAGCTCTGCAATTCCAAAAGAACGACTAACTAACCGCCCATCTCCCACGTCTAGATACTCAAGAACGAGACCAAGCCAGCCCACGAGCTCTGCGCCGAGAAGGACCTAAGTGCCTACTCGCGCTTCACACGGAACAAGTACGCCTGGGCGACTCCAACCTCCCTGCTACAATACAACGGAAGATGTGGCTGATAGGAACCCAACAGCTATGGCGAGTTCATGACCATGTTCTGCAAGACAGTAGCAGAGCGCACCCGCCCCGGCCAACGGCAAGACGTCGAAGAACAAGGCACGACACCCCTTCCACCCATCCCATACCCCGCTAACCCATCCCCCCCTATCAGACTACACATTCCACGCCTACGGCCGCACCGAAGGAATCTGCGGCGTCATCATAACAGACCACGCCTACCCCGCGCTGGTCGCGCACCAGCTGCTCTCCAAAGTAGTCGACGAGTTCCTCGCCGCGCACCCCCGCTCCTCCTTCTCAAGCCCCAGCATAAACACCGACTCGAACCCCGCGCTCAGCTTCCCGGAGCTCAAGGACTACATTGTCAAGTACCAGGATCCGCAGCAGGCCGATAGCATCATGAAGATCCAGAAGGAGCTGGACGAGACCAAGATCGTGCTGCATAAGACGATTGAGAGCGTGCTGCAGAGGGGCGAGAAGATTGATGATTTGGTCGCGAAGAGTGATGGGCTGAGTGCTCAGAGTAAGATGTTTTATAGTGAGTTTCCCCCCTGCCTGGGTCTCCCCGTGCATGTGCGTTAGAGGGATGGAGCTGATGGATGGGTGTAGCGCAAGCGAAGAAGCAGAACTCGTGCTGTGTGGTTATGTAGATGGGTAGATTCGAGGGACTCAATAATACGGCGTTTTCATACCTTTTTCGATACTCTTCCAGCATAGCAATTGAAATTGTAAATCACGTTCACTGGTATCATCATGCAGAAGCTAGGTCTGGGCTTAATAATTGCAAGGAAATCTATTCAGGATATCCACTTATAACAAATCAAGAACTCCAAATTGTTTATGCAACTATTGTCTCGAGACCAAAACGCCACATCCAAATGCAAGTCATTATCCCATTCCCAATATTTGTTCCCAAAAAGGAAATCCAAACGCCACAGGGTATCCAAGCACGCACGCTCTCAAACACAAAATCAGCAGCACTTCCTCCTGGACTTTACAAGTGGCGCATCTCCATCTTCCGGTCCTTGCTCCGTATACAATTCCACAGGGACCCCAAACCAAGACCGCCTATCCCTCCCCACCCTAAAACTGCCCCCAGGTCTCCCCTGTCTCATCATGCCATCGAAATATCCTCCAGCCCCCTCCCCAGGTCCTCCCTGCTCCCCAGGCGTAATTCCCGGCGTCTGCGAAGCGCTCAGTAACTGCTGGCTCATAGCCTTATTTTGCTCGACCAACTTCCGCGTGATAACCCTAAACACCTCCTCCACGCCCTCTCCGCTCTCCGCACTAACCTCATGGCAGCAATCCCAGCCCACTTCCTGGCCCCAGAACCCACTGCTGCGCTTCGAGCTCGGACTCCTGGCGCCGTCGAGATTCGGTCCACCTCCACTCCCGCTGCCACTTGTAAACAGCTGTCTGTATCCTCCTCCTCCTCCTCCCCCGTTGGCAGGAGGTTCCAGGCCCGGTGTAGCTGTCGCGGGCGGCGTGGATGACATGCCTGGGGCCAGGTTCTCCGCTACATATGCGATGCAGCGCTCAAAAGGCACTTCCCTCAGACTCGGATCCCGCGCCACGACATCGGCTTTCGTGCCAACGACGTGGATGATTATGTCGGCGGGCAGGTTGCGACGGAGTTCGGTGAGCCAGGGGCCGATCTCTCCAAAGGAGGCTTGGTCGGTTATGCTGTAGCAGAGGATGCAGGCGTTGGCGCCGCGGTAGTAGATTCGTGATATGGCGCTGTGTTGCGTGAGTGAGTGTTAGCTTCGGCTCATTTCTTTGTGTGGTGAGGGGAATGGGGACACGAGGGAGGGGCGGGCATACCGGAATCGCTCTTGCCCAGCTGTATCCCATAGCTGCAGTCTAACGATAGTATCGCTCTCGACATCAATGATCCTCTTGCTCAAGAAGTTGGCACCAACAGTCGAAGTGGTGCTCGCGGGCGTGAACTGGTTCTTGATATAGCGGGTTAGGAGACTCGTCTTGCCCACGCCTTGTGCTCCCAAGACCACGATTTTGGCTTCGAGAGATTGCGCCATATCCTGTCCTCCAGTCCAGTCCAGTCCAGAGTCGCGCTGGTTTGTTGGGAGCAGGAACGAGGGAAGGAACTTGACGTTGCAGTTACACGTTTGCGCGTTGGGTTCGCGACGGGTATTGTGCAACAATCCACGGCTGGCTGGCTGGCTGGCGGTGCTGTGCCTTGGTCTTGGATCCTTTGTTTGCTTCCTTCCCGCGCGTGCAGTGCGTGCGTGCGAGCAGCAGCAGCTGAAATGTCTCACACCTACCTATCTATCTGACACGCCCCATCATGTGCATTCACAGAAAGTCTGTCGAGCGAAGACTCGGGAAGTAGTAATTCCAATACGATATACAACCAACTGTGCAGAAAGCAAATGTTGATCTAACGGCCCGTGTACAAGTAAACAAGTGCTTTTATCGTGGTGGAGATGAGTTGGAAATGAGGAAATGACGCGCCTAGCCGGGTGGGGGGATTTCTGCAGGCGCAGGGTCTAGTCTAGCAACTTAGAATCTACACGTGATTTGGCTCACTTGTTCTCGAAAGGGGAGTCTCATTAGATCTTATAAGATCGATTTGCAGGAGCTGTCAATTTTTATAGATCTCGTGCCTTTTGATAAGTTCAAGTATAGTCATGTGTTTTGTCGCTTTAGGCCCTCCCTCCCCCTTTCTTTCATCCTTTCCCCCTCAATTTCCGAATCAAGACCATAATATGGTAGAGCATCACACTTTGAAAGCGCTAGTAGATATACATAGCGTATGTCTTCTTAGTACATATAGGATGAGGAGTATCAGATGTTTGTTGCTATGGGATATGGTACCTTAGCAATGATATGGAGAGAAGATGCATTGGAAGTAAGTGCAAGAAGTGTTGAGGTTACACTATGCTAAGCACCAAAAGCACAGGTTCTAGATCTAAAATATGTCATGGATATATACAAAGTCATTGAGAGAATAGTCTATGCGCCGTTATATTTCAACGCATGCATATATCACAACTTCGACTTCTCCTTGGGATTGACCAACGGATCGTAAATAGAAAGACCCTTCAAACACGTTAGCACCAGTTACACCTCCAGAAGTTTGCGGAAGCTTACCAAAGTATCAATCGGCACGCTAGTTGTATGCATACTCAGACCCCTCGTATCAATCAACGTAGGGTTCAGCTGATCCACACTCGAGCACCCAATGAGTCTCATGTTCATTTCCATCTCATCCTTCAACAACTGCATGGCGCGGTCCACACCCGGCTGTCCATACGCACTCATAGAGTACAGGAACGGCCGTCCAATACCCACACCCTTCGCACCCAAACACAACGCCTTGATAATATCCGTAGCGCGTCTCACGCCGCCATCGATAAAAACCTCAATCCGGTCTTCCCAGTTCCGCTCCCGCAGCACAGGCATAACTTCGGCCAGGACCTCGACACCCGAGCGAGCGAAATCGAGTTGGCGGCCCCCGTGGTTGGAGAGCACGACGCCTTGGACGCCGGCTTCAACGGCGCGGATGACGTCTTCGACGCGCTGCACGCCTTTGAGGATGATGGGCATCTTGGTGATGGATTGGAACCATGGGATATCTTTCCAGCTTAGAGCCGGGTCGATAAAACTGCTGATAGCTCTTGCAGCACCCTGCGAATTATCTGTCGCAGCTCCGCTTTGCACATTCGAGCCTACATCTGTGAACTTGGAGCGCATATCTTTCTCTCTACGGCCTAACTGTGGTGCGTCGACTGTAATGAATAGGCCCTTGCAGCCGCGTGATTCGGCATGCTGCACAATCTTCTTGGTGATTTCCCGGTCCTTGTTGACGTATAGTTGCATCCATTGGACCTGATCGCCCTCAGCGGCATCCATAATTTCATCAAAGGAGCACGAGGCGAGGGTAGGAATCATTTGCACGACGTTGTGTTTCTTAGCTGCTCGTGTGAGAACGACTTCTCCCTCGGGGTGGCCTAGCTTTCCGAGCGCGGTGGCGGTTACGTAGAAGGGGATATCGCATTTTGTGCCGAGCATGGTGGTGGAGAAATCTATCTTCTCGACGTCGACGAGGACGCGGGGGCGGAACCATATTTTGTGAAATGCGGAGTGGTTTTCTCGCATTGTCTGTTATATTTAGTATTGGGACTTGGACTTAGAAGGAAGGCTTACTATTTCATCATCGGCACCGCTAGAATAGTATGCCCATGCGCTCTTCTTCATAACACTTCTTGCCACCGCTTCAAAATCCATCAGGTTAAAACATTGCTCCAAAATTGGCATGCGTGCAATTCGGTCCTGTCTCTCTGCTTCTTCTGGAGATTCTTCCTGCTCCTCTTTCTCTACTGTGGACATGTCGACTGCACCCAGGTGCTTTGACTTGTCGAGGTACTTGTCGAGGGTATCAGGAGGATGGATGGGTTCGAATTCTTCGGTAGCATCTTTGCCCTAGAAGTAGCACTGTCAGTCGTGTGCCAGAAGTCATTCCTGAAGGTGCACTTACAGCATATTTTAAGATGATCTTGGGTCCGCCAGGATGTTCTTGAAGCTGTCAGTAAGTAGGTGTGCGTCGCGTTGGGGGGATTGAGGGGTCTTCGGACCAGGCAAGAATTCCGTAACATCGTATGCTTTGCCCTGTCCAAATATCAGTAAATTGCCACCTCCTGAAGCTCAGTGTACGCACATGAACAATAACCCAACATGACTCTCTCGAGTTATGCTTCGCAATCTCTTGCCCCGTCAACCCCATTTTCGCGTGTGTGGTGTGGTGTAGAACCGAGGTCACCTCGTTATCTAGGGGTGTGAAGAGTAGAAAGAAGAATCGTTGCGGAGGAAAACAACAAGAGAATAACAAGAGATGGAAAGCGCAAGGCAAGTAGCCAAATATTTGTATCTCTCCAGTCGCGGCGTTAGAGCGCGGCTGATGACGAGACGAGACGAGGTCGGGGTGAGAAGCTCTCTTTCGGCAAGTCAATCCAGGCCCAACCCCAGATGCTGATTTCGCGTTTCGGACGAAAGGCTCGCGAGGTCGGGGATAGTTGGAATTATTTATTTTCAACGGTAGGTTTATCTATGAAGATTGACATTTTATTGTACTGTATTATCTTATCTACTCTTTTCTAGAAGCACTTGCGTGTTGCATTTGAATCTCTTTGTTAACGACTTTTCTTACCTAAAGTATATTTCCCTTTTCGTATCTGTTCCCCGCCCAGTTCCGTATGCGGGGCAAGAGAGCAGGCCTCGGGATAGACACGGCGCGGGGATATATATATATGGATCTCCAATCACACGATGCCAATTGCCATTCATTGCTGACTCAGCTCACCGCTCTCTCCACTCCTTGAATTGCCGGGATTTCCGTGACCTTCCTTTTACTCCGTAATTGAAAATATAAAGGAAAATGCAAGCTATTTGCAGCTTCCGTCTAGCTGATATGCTAATGTTTTATTTTGGTATGTTATCTGCTTTCCTCGCTTTTCAAAAGCCTCTTCATAATATACTTACTGGAGTTGACAATTCATCCACTTGCAATCAGGGAGTTAAGGATAAATCAATCCTCAGCTTATTATAATGGCCCAATCACCCATTTAAAAAGCATTTCAATTTGTTTACAAGCCCATAAACTACTTCAAAACCAACAGCCAGCCCCTTTTCACTCGCTCAAGCGAACCTAACTAGCATCAACACCTCCAAACAACTCACCAGCAAAGATCTACAAACACATCTTTCGTATAGGTATCCCAAGAGTCCAGCAAAAGTCCTCGTAGCTAAACTACTACGTTCCTCTCTCGGTCTCAGCTAATGCGGTGCTCCTTCATTATTGCATTTCGAAAAGTACAGCCGTAGTTGGAGATGTGCTTCTACAACAACTTGACTTGACCCCCGCGATATTAGGCGACATAATAACAATACCGCGCGCGCGGAATACTGTGTAAGGGTGTCCTTGGCGTTGTGATGTTGGTTCTGACATGTATACGTATATCCTCCTCTAAAGACTAGCTTACAATCCTAGCTACGGTCCCGATCGGGCTCTCCCTCATCAGATCTCTTTAATCATCCTTGCAAGACTATCATTTCGTAGCCTTATGGTTGTACTGTTTCTGCTGCCTTATAGTTGTGACAGTAACCGTCGAATGTGCGAGACAGCATTGTCTTCGAGATGGCCAGATAGGGTTATTTGGTTTTTGTCACCGAGAACCCGGAGATAGGAGGAAGGCTCCTTCTTCAAGCTGGTGGTTCGAGGTCCTATGGTGATGCTAATGGACGTTGGCATCGTGGTGGCTGTCTATGCTGGGGTTCCGGGCGTCGGGAGGATATCTGGGTTTGTTTGAAGTCGCCAAGCTGAAAATTGGCTGCATGGCCACCGGGCCTGGGATATCCAAGGACAGGAGAAGGCAAACTGTCTTATTTTCAAGACAAGTAGTTGGGCATGTAAGTCTACATGCATGGCCTAGCGTCAAGCGATGAACGCCCTCCCCACCAGTCTTTTACTTCTCATTGTTGTTGTATTGAAATTGGCGGAGCGCGTTAAAGTAGAATTGACGCTCGACGGCTGCGATACCACTTCATCAAGTGTCTTGGTCTTGATCTTCTCGATTGAGCTTGTAACTCCTCCCACGATACCAGCGATCATAGCGGATATGACGATGATGAGTATGAATCTAGCAAGTGTTAGCCCTTGACTTCTTCACACGAACCAATATATAATCGTCTACCTCAAATCAAAGTTTGGATAGAGTGTGGATAATTGAGTAAACAAGGGAACATACTGTACAATACGCGATTCTTTGCGGAGTTCCATCGGATTGATTATGAGTATTTGGTCTTTAATTTGATTCATACTTGGCCATTTGAATCTACATATAGCAGACCCTGCCAAAATCTCTGCAAAACATACCACACCACCCAGTATGAGACTTTTGTCTTGAGGCATGACACATAGTCAGCGCTGCACATAATATAGTCCACTACTTGGAGGTTGAGCATGATTCTAACACCTTAGATCTCTCCATGGGGGGCGATCAACGATTGTGGCGTGGTGTATAGGGCGCGTTTCCGGAAAGGCGGGACGAGAGGCATTCGTCGCTGAAAAGCGGGTTACCTTATATTGCACCTGATTGGAAATGAGGTGGTATTTTCATATTTGGATAATTCCCGGCCCTATGAAAATTGTCAGCAGGGGCCGGTAGATACAGTACCATTCAAGTGTGAGGGACCCAGGGGCTTACCATCAAAAGTATCAATTCTTCCACATTTCCATTCAGGTCGGCGAATCAACCTTGACGTGATTATTTGCAGCTTTACATTCGTCGTCGCAAGTAGCAGCAAGAGCCCGCAAAGCCTTCACTTCTCCCAAGAGCACCATATACTCTGCATTCAAAGCCGTATTCCGAGTTTGCGCTTTCCTGACGTCCTGTTCCAGTTTGCCAACCAAGTCTTTCTTCCGCGACCTGCACTTGCCAGCTGCCACTCGGTTCCGTTCCAAGAATGCAGTTCGCTTGCGGTCTTTTTCCTTTTGGCTAACTGGTCGACGCTCCCTATATTTCTTCCGCGACTTGACCGCTTTTCCAGAGTCGTTGGAGAGGGCCGAATTCGAAGGGGTCTGTGACGTTCCCTGTCTCTCTGACATGGGCGGACTATCTGGGAATTCACATTGTTCTTCCCTACGGATCGTTGAGTTATCTGTTTGCAAGTATTTCTGGATGGACTTCGTACATGGTAGATTGAAATTTGAAGTCTTGCCCATCTATTTCCATTTCGTCGGGTGTCATGGGGAGGGGGAGGCTCCATGGGTAGATATTTGGTTGCCTTTCTTTCTGAGCGTTGATGTCATTTAGGTTTGATCTTTTGAATGCTCGGTCGAAGACATTATCGTCGGGGTCGTCGTATCGATGTTGCGAAGCCTCAATCTCTTTTATATCAAGGCAGGAATAGAGGAAAGCGGTTGTTGGAGAATGCAAGGAATTTGATCCCATTCCCAACTCCATGTTCATGTCTAAGTGGTTTGGAGGGGAATATATGCTTCCTTTTTTTTGTTGCTACAAATTTTGGCGATGGGGGGTGCATTGCTCGAATAAGTACCTACCGTTGTATGAGCGCCCTGACTTTTCCTGTACCACCACCAGCTACTGAACCAATCCCTCGAGGGAGGGGTTCTCGGAAGTCTGGAAAGGAATGGTCGAGACCAGTCTATTAATTTGCAATCTTGGCAGCAAGCGCTAGGAGAGCGCCACCGACCGCCACATGCTCTGTGCGACATTCTCGCCACTGTGGCGCTGTACAGACTAGGCCTAGTATACCCGCGATACTTCGACTAAGACGACGTCAAGGTTTTAATACCGTCTTGTACGACCGATTGGTTCCTCTAAATGCATATCCAAATGCAATAGTAAAATGCTCAGACCAACTTTAAACACCTCAGGCCAAACCTCATTGAGACGGTGCGGGACAGGTAACCCTGAAAAGCTGAAAGCAGTTGCAGGTGCAGGAGCAGGACCCTGAAAGCTTAAATTAGCCTAGACCCCTAATCTGCATAGTCGCTGTACAGTACAGTAATACCGGTATTCCAAGTGAGCTGCTATGTACGCAAATACGATCTGTATTATATTATCCTAAATCCCATTAATTTTACACCGCATTGCAACACACATACCTACTCGTACGATGCTCAAGCCCACGCCCACGTATCGACCTACCCCGCGCCAAGAAACCTTGTTAGTACTAGGCCATTCTTAGAGCTCTGTTAGTGACAACCACCTAAGTGTTTAACTTTCATCCGGCGCGCAGCCAAAGCCTCGGAGACGTCACGTGGACGCGCATCTCATCTCCAAGGCAGGAGATCGATCGGTTTGTTGGGCAACTGGGCATGGCGGAGTTGGACCGTGAGCCCGCGTATGCATACGGAGTATAGTATGACCCCTCCCTTCCCTCCTCTGCAAACGGCATACTGCTTCATTACACTACTTATGCTAGATTTACCTAGTTTTCATTCGAGAGAGCCAAGCCACACACGGCTAAAGGTGGCTTGTGGCGGGCTTTAAAATTAGGCCTAGTCTGCTCGCATCGCTAAGGCTGTTCGCATGTGGAGAGAAAAGTACATCCCCGCGGGAGACTTATCGAGTTCCTCACGTGCCCCATTTGAATTCGTCTTCAACATCGGTTCAGTCGAAGACTTCTGGTTCATACTGTCTACTGCTATCAACAGAGGTGTAGGTAGATCTTGACTTTTAATCTAGCAAGGGACTTTCAAAATAAGAGATCACTTCATACATAAAGAAAAATGCAGATATATTATAACCATCATTTGTTGTTGCTTTAATTAACTTCTCTTAATCCATACACGCTAGCTCCAAAAACTCTTTGGATGATATAGAAAAGCATCACACTGAGCATCACACACCGAGACCAGCTCTCGCAATCCCCGAACCTCGCTCAGCAGGTCATCATATTGTGTCCTCAGCACCGTATTATACACCTGCGCCGCCCGTATATCTTTCTCCAGCTGCTGCTCTACCCCCTTCTTCTTGGACCGGAATTTAAAGGCGGCCACCTTGTTCTTCTCGAGGAACGAAACGCGCTTCCGCGCTCTCTCTTCTTCCGACGGCTGTTTGCGCTTCTTGTACTTTTTGCGCGCCTTTTCGGGCTTCTTGGCGCTGGCAGTGGGGGAGAGTGGTGAGGCGTCAATGCTCAGAGCTGGTTCTGGTTCTGGTGCTGTTGCTGTTGCTGTTGCTGTTGCTGTTGCTGCTGCTGCCACCGTTGCTGTTGGAGGAGATGTTGGGAGGTCGGAATCTATCTGCGAGCTGGTAGAGATAGATGAGCGATCATGGGTTGTCAGCGTATCAGCGCTCGTTGTTGTTGAGTCGGAGACGGTTGAGAATGAACCAAAGTTGAACCTAGACCTTTGTCAATTAAAAGGACCCTACTGAATACAATCGGTGTGCTTTACGCTGCTGCTTCGGGGAATCGATGCTGTGCATGGAAATCCATGTCCCGTGAGATAAACATATATTCTGCTGCTGCTTTCTCCTGCTGTTCGAAATAATCATTCGCGCTGAGAAAGCCTTGGAAGGGTTGAGTGGAGCCGTATGCATCTTGGTCGTCTTTGATTCTCAGAGGGGGTGCAATATAATTATCAACGAGCGCTAAATCCGAAGGCGAGTAGAGCTGGTGCAGCGAAGCTATGGTGAGTGTCATAGAACTATCCATTATCTGCAAAAAGGCGAGTTTCCATCCTCACTCAAAACTGCTTCTGCTAGATTGATTGCTTGCTTTATATACAGTATATGCCGGCCGGTAGATCTGATAGCCGCCGTTTTTGTGAACTCACTCCTATCACATCATTGGGCCGTCACTGTCTCAGGGACCCGCTGATTGACCTTCGTAGGAACTATGTACAACATGGGCTGTTCCGGTTGTGATAACTCGCACGCAAACGGACGGTCTAGTCCGATACGATCAAACTTCCAAACTCCCAAGTCGACTGCCGATGGTATTTAGGAAAGGGGAGGGGGACATTTACAGTACATTCTCGATTAGCGAGCTATCTAACTACCCACCTTAAAGAAGGTTCTTCGGAAAGAAGAAAGATTCTTGAAGATCATTTCGGGATCAGTGCGCTTAGAGTTCGGGTCTGGCTGCTTCAGGGGTAGCTCGGGTAGGTAAGTAAATAAGCGGAGAAGGATGTATGACGACGCGGCGCCGGCCATCACGCCGAAACCATCAATCCAAGCTTGCCAGCTTGCCTTGCCTTCCCCTCCAATGCCTTCGATAACCTGTCCCGTCTCTTCTTATCGGAAGCTGTAATGGGACTGGCTCTCCATGGCCAATTAGCTAACAGGCTTTGTGCCCGTCCGGAAACTGTCGCTCTGCTGTAGCAGATGAAGATGGGATAGCAGGTGCTTAATTCCACATCACCTGTTGCTATTTTCCTATAATAGGCCTGGGCTACTCTGGACCTTTGCAATGCCGCACTGGCGTAAAGCTCAAGATTGTAAATATCGAGGGTCTCTGAAAGAAGAGCAGATCAGAATAGTTTCTATCAGATGATCCCTATCTAGATCTCTAGTGCACGTGTTATACCCTTCTAGTGTTGTTCAACACGACTCGGGGTACAACATCTAGCCTTATTCGCAACGAGAATACCAGATCCTACAATTAGCTTCCTTCGAATGGTCATCGAGGTCCGCTGGTTTTGGAAAATCCGTCATAGTGAGCTGCGCTACAAGTCTCGCTTACCGCTTAGCTATCGATAATAGGGGAGGGGGAGGGGTACTTGTTGCAATTGCTCCACCAAGGTATCAAGATCCACCCCTTTGGAGAGTGCCCACTGGTCCCACTGCTATTCGAACCACGGCTGTATACAAGCATAGCGTATATGAATGAGCCTCTACTGTTTACGCTGGCCTGGTAATGGCATAGATCTACGTACTGTACTGTACGCCAACTAGTAGAGAGTGTAAGGCTCAAAAGTAAAGGCGTAGCAGGGGATGGTAAGTACTTATTATGGATCACTCTACTCCGCATCCTTAATCCAACGTTAATGCGGGGTAACGTAGTTCTATAATGACCATGCACTGAAGTCAGCGATCACTGCTTGTCTATCCCACGAGTATGAAATCCTTGATTCCTTACTGTCACTAATAACTATGTTCGGGTTCAATCAAGAAACGTCAAAGATTCAAAGTGTTGCCTTGCTATATATCACGCACTTTAAAACTCATCAGCTCATAACTATAAACTGTTTTGCCCACATGCTCCGAATGATAAAAGCTGTACCCGGAACGTAGGATTCGAGTCATACCGATTTATATGTGCCTATCCTCCAAGTTAGTGCTCTTCCTGTAAAGTGCCTCTTCAAGAGCTGGCAATAGCAATGGGTTGCCAGCGCCTCAAATCATACGTACGTGTATTACGAATGCAAGCTGTCTTTCTAGTCCCTAGCAGGAATGTTACCTCTAGCACAAGTAGCTGACACAGGTAATAATAATACTATGTGCACGTGGAATATAATGGCTGGTGAGTTAGGTTCAATTCCATGCGGCTAGAAACTTGTAGGGGGTAAATGTTCCTTGAATCCTTTCAATTTCAATATTTTGCTCTTTCTCATCGGCATTACCGCCAATTATGAATAGGATCGCGTGGGAATATTACTAGAATCTGGCGTTGTTTGCCTTTATACCTATGTTCAGACATTCCAAGTATAGTAATGCTAAGCGAGCGAGCATAAGACTAACTTTACGGAGGAGGTAGTTCTTACAAGTTACAAGTCAGTATTATAGTGCCTAGTTAGGTAATTATAGGCTATTTTAGGACATTTTTAAGTGTGAATCCGGAGCCTCATTTCACCCTAACCCTTTCAACCAGTGTACGGATATAATGTACAAAGCCGAATCCAAGCCACACCTTGGATTGCGCAGCGCATCGATGATGGAGAAGTTGGTGTTGGGTTGGGTTGAATGGATCGTCGCAAATTGTTAGGATTGGAGGACCACGCTATAAGGTCAAGTACGGTAGATAAGCATGAATGAAAGTCCGAAGGCCCCACATACGGTAATAATCAACTGGCCTCTTCTGCAAGGAATAGGAGAAGGTTTACCAAGGAAGATTTATAAATTACAACAATAGTTATAGTTATAATAATAATAACACGAAGAATCTCCCTTGACCTTACGGACTGGACGCGGTGCTAAAGATAAAGAAACCGTGGATCAATGGAAGCCGTCGTATCATTGTATGTAAGTGAGTCGATAAAGTTCGGTGAAGAAGTGATAATAAGATGAAACCCAATTCTGCTGCTGCTGCCTGCAAGATCTTAGGGTTCCATTGGAACTCCCGTACAGTACGTTCCTGCTCCAGTAACGACTAGTAACATGCTAAAGGAAATGATCCTCAACTGTATATAAGAACTGTTAGTTAATACTAGGACACTTATATAACTATATAATGCACTAGATATATAATCCCTCCAAGGCCATTGCTTCTGCTGCTGCCGCTGCTTCTGCTCCTGCCAAGAGCCGTGAGACCAAAGAAGGAAGAGAGAGGGAAGGTGATCTTATAAGGTCCCCATCTAGCTTTCCCTACTACCAACTAAGCATAGACGACCATCCTCAAAGATCAGGCTTGAACCGTGGGCGGGTTTGATGAATAATTCTTTATCATAGTGCTGTGGTATTGTAATATGATATTACTTCTATGTATAATATGTATGTATTATATCCTTCCTATAAACCATCCTCTTCCGATCCCCATATGAAAACCCGCCTCCTATCATCATCAAATCAAACACTGGGTATAATAACAAGCAATCAATCCATCCATCCAAAGCGCCAAACGCCCTTCTTTCCTCCCTTCCCCACTCCCTCCTTCCACCTACTCCAACCCCATCTCATTCCCAGCTCCCCCCCTTATAATGAATCAAATTCCCCCAAAACAAAACAAGATGAAATGAGATGAAAGAGCTCTCTATACTAGTTCATGCGTACACCCCGTCGAAACCGTCATCGTTATGCGTATAATGCAATGCAATGCAATACCCCAAGCTCCAAATCCATGCATGCATGCCTAATGCGCCCGCCCCCAAAACAAAAGAACGAACTAAAAACGAGAGCCAGAATGGCGGGTATGATATGATATGAGAATATATAGATCGAGACCGGACAAACGGAATGGCTTGCCTGCCTTCGTCGCGAGATTGACATGTGACGAGATGATATGTAGTCCCGTCCGCTAAAGTGTGTGTGCAGTGTCGTGAAATTCGTAACTTCAATCCCCCCTCCCCCCTCCCTCGTCCTACTCTTGAACAGCCTCCAAATCATCATGTTTACTAGGTCCCGGCTGCGGCCACTCAACAGGAGCGATAGCCGCAAACTTGACACCCTGCTCCATCTCCAACGTCTTCCTCAACATCTCTTCAATAATCCCCCATCTACGCCGCAACCTGACTTGCCTCTCATGAAAAACCCTTGTGAATCCATCTTCATCATTAGCAAAACTCTCGTCCAGAGCTTCCAGCTCTTCGCCTCGTCTAGCTGCCAACTTTTCCAGCTCGTCTTCTTGACGCACCAAGAGTAATTCCATCTGCTTGGCTTGCTTGTCTCGCATCACGTTGATCTTGCTCTGGTGCAGACGCTCAAGATCATCCCGGACGTTGTACTGCTGGTCCAGCTCCCGTAAATCGCGTTCAGTGACTACGCGCGCAGGATTGCTTCCGCTGGCATTGCGGCCAAGGCCATCACAGTATGCTTCCATGTGTCTGAGACGGATCCGTACACTGCGCTCGGCTTGCTGATGGCTTTCCCGGAGTTCCATCTCTGCGCTGACTTGTCGATCTTCTAGGTGGGCGGCCGTTCTAGCATGTCGCTCTTTCATTTTCGCATGCATCTCATCGTACTGATCGAGGATATTTAGCTTGGCCTGCCCAAGCCGCGTCCACATGATCCACCTCATCTTCCTTTCGAAAGCACAAAAGCGTTCCCTCTCATTGATCTGTTGTGCTCTTAATGCGTTTAGCTCTCGACTCTGCAAAGTTCTCTCTTCCGCTTCAGCTTTCTGGGCAGCTTCTAATCGTTCGGCTTCCTCTCTAGCAGCATTTTCGGCCTCGAGTTCTGCAATACGTGCTTCTTCCTCCAATCGTCGACGCTCTAGCTCCTCTTCGCCATTACAGTAATTTGGACAGCCGACCACAGGATCCCAGACCGCGCCGCAGATATAGCAGAACTGCGCTTTGCACCGACAAGTTATATGACTACATCCTTGGGTCAATTCTACGAGCGTCCGGCATTTATAGCAGCGTCGCCAGCCAGATTTCTCCCCCATTTGCAGGACGGCATCCAGTTCCCAATCGGCTGGGCAATCATGTCCAAAACCATGAGCAGGGCGTTTACAAGTCGAGCAAGCCCTGGTTCTGCATTTCCGACAGACAACTTCAAACGGGTGCTTTGGGTCTATCTTGCTTCGTTTGGGTATAAAGTCGCCACATGCTGGATTTGGGCAGAAAACTCGTTCTTCCCATGGAGTGCTGAATTGTAGAACGCTCTTTATAAAGATCTGCTGCTCTTCTTTCTCCAAAACTGACTTGATAATCGTCCCAGGTATAGGTCGTGTGCAGCATCGCGGTGGCATCTTGGATTCATCGTTTGAGGCTTGCGTGATCAAAACTCGGAGACAGACTTCGCAGTAATTGTGGTTGCAAGGAAGGGTATGTAATGCTTTGCTCTTTTTAAATTCGTTTCGACAGCAAACACAGGAGCTATCTTGTCAGCCGTGGTCGATACGCCTTTGGCACTACTTACTTTACACTCGGCGGGGATGCATAACTCCTCCTAAATCGAAGCTTGGCCTGGACATCCTTCTTGAAACGCTTAAAACTCTTCAGAGACCGTCTCGTTGATACCGAGAAAAGCGAGGGAGCAGGCGAGGGGGCGATTGGGGGATAGACGGATCCTCTCAGAGCATGATCTTGCGCCTCGGTGTTTGCGATATATTTCGTATACTCGGAAAAGGATAGGCTCTTCTTTGCGATCAACCTTCTCTTCGTTTGTGGCCCTGCGGCATTGTCCGACGGCTCATGCGAAGAAGTCGATGATATTCCAGTCGAGTTGCTCCCCTGCGATCCAGAGGAAGATGTCCTCGCATGATGCGATGCCACAGTGACGGCAGATTCGCGCACTGAATTATAAGCAACATTTTGATCCTCCTCTGCAGAAATGGCAGGTATCGAGACGCCGAGGCACTTGGCGTCTTGTACGAGGGCATCTTCAAGGAGAGCTTCCGTCAGGCCATCCTCTAGGTGTAGCACCTCGCGAAAGTAGTCGGCGTCATTGTATTCCAACGGCACAGGTCCATCTGGATGTTGGACATTGGCCAAGGCAGGTCCCATCATGAATTTGTAGAACAGGGTTTGCGCCGCCTTGGCTGCGACATTCGAACGAGAACGAGTGGTACCGGACCGGTCTCACATCACAAGGCGTAGTGGGGTTGATGGTTATCGATGCAGTACGGCCCGCACTGGTGCAGATAAGCAAGACAAGACGAGACGAGACGGAGACGGAGACGAAATGCGCTCTCGTTGAGAAGGGATGGGATTATGGTATGGATAGGAGAGGTGTGTGTACGTGCTTGGAAAGAAATAATGCAATACCGGGCGCGGCGCGGCTACTCTGCCAGGGAATCATGACAATACCGTATGGAAGTGATGTCCACTTGAAAGTGATCACGGGCACGGCTGAGTGGTGGGCGATAAACGTTGGTGGATTCAGGTTAGGGAAGCGCAGCTACCTGCTCCGAACCTACCCTACCGGCGATCAACTTAATCAGTACAGTAACAGTGACCCACAGTACCTACAGTACTCCATCCAGACGTCTATTGAAATTATCATTCGCGAGTATATATACAATACATACCTACCTCATCTATAATCTCCCACTTACCTCCTTCACTCGTATCTCAGTTGTGGTCATGTACCACCTACCTACCTACAGTACTTCCTACACCTCTTACCTCTTACCTCTTACCTACCATACTGTACCTAAGCTTATCGCCATTCAAGCCACCGACACATGCATGTCACGTACGGATCCACGTCTCCGAGCCCCATCCTCATGCATTAGAGCCTTTCCCGAATCCCATCCCTAACTGCCAAGGAATCGCGCGGCGAAATACATATAGTAACGTGACCTAGCCTGGCGCTTAGAACTCCCCCCCTTCCCCCGATCATTCATACCACACCTCCAAGGTGGTAAGGTAGTAGCGGATAGGATAGGATAGGATACTTGGAGTGCAAGAAGATACCTTTAAGGCGTCTGAATTTCATTTCATCTATCATGTCGCCTGTGCTGTGGAGTATCGTATCTATCTATTCAAAACTCATTACTTATACCTAAAATGTGCAGACTATTATACAATACACGTATTGCCCGTTCTCATCTCATCTCAGAAGCCAAAATCCATTCTGTAAGAACTGGTATTGTCTCTCTGCAACCGTTCATTGTTCTGCTGCTGTTCCACAGACCCGGGTCCCGGAAATTGTCGAGACCCTGCATCAGTACTTCCTCCCATACTACCGTACTGGAGATAGACTGGTGGATCATGTAGTGTTTGTTGCTGTGCAATGATATCCCTTCTCTCTTCGTCACTCGATGATGTACCGAAATTCATACCGCCCCCCGGAGCACCTTCACCTCCACCTCCATCCTCACTAAACATATGCATCCATGGGTCGTCGTATAACCCATGCACAGCACCGATGTTGGAGAATCGGCTTATAGCCTCAGAATAATCGAGGGGATTACCAAACATTCCCGAGTATCCTTGATCGTAGGTTCCGGTAAAAGGCTGGAATGACGTGGACGCATGCTGCGGTGGTGTCCAATATGGAGGTTGAGGTGCCGCCGGCATGGAGACTATAGGTTGCGTGTTCTGAAACTGACGAAGGTGGCCTTCAGTAAGGTCCACGGGAGGTTGCCTCTGAAGACGCGTCTGTGATTGGAACCCTTTCTGAGATCCACAAGTCATGCCACGTCGCCACTGGTAGCCCGAAGGAATAGGGACTTCCGTGGGCATATCGATGATTGAGGGGTGGATGACGGGCGCTACCAGTCTGATAAGTTTATCGAAGATCTCCCAGGCTTTTCGTGCGGATATAAATTGCCCGGACATCATGGCTAACCAATTAACCCCTTTCCTTGCATCTTCCAGGATGTGTGTGCTTTCGCTTGGCATGTGTTGCGATTGAAAGGCCATTTCAAGCATTAAAATGGAAAGTGCTTCACATAGGTTGTTCAATATATTCCACCACGGAGGGATGGTGTAGATTTTTTCGTTACTAGTCGCCGACCAGGCGAGTAGAGATATCATCTTGCGTGCAGATGATATGCATTCTACCACAGCGTTTTGAGAAAAGTTTTGCGACGACTCGGATTGGTTTTTTATGCGGCCTTCGAATCGGCAAAGACAAGGTCGGAAGAGGATCATGCGCGAGCTGTTAAAGAGCATGGCAAGCCCAGTACGCTGGAGCAGCCAGGGATCGTTCCAGTCCGGCTCATTGACGGTGTCAAAGTCAACATTGAATTCGATAGGTAGATTCTCTTTCCAAGCTTCAAGTCGATGATCGATTCCACGGATGATATCTTGGACGTTGCTCCATTTCTCCTTGATTGTCGATGCGCAGTAGAGTTGCGTAACGATTTCGTGGGCAATTATCGAGAGTTGGGTACGGTAAATGAAATATGTGGAGGTGGTAATCTGTAGCTGGAGAATGGGGAACATATATGCAAGTGGTTTTACTCCTGTGGCTATACGCACTATTTGCGAAAGGTTAGCTAGTTTTGGCAGGAACATTTTGGAAAATGCTTACCCCGAGATGCTTTAGAGTCTTGACGATTGCATGGTAGTATTTGAGGACTCTGAACGTCCCCCGTCCTGTCATATAATACTTGGCCTAGATGGAAATCCTCCTCGTTGATGTTTACCGGCAGCGGTACGCTGATATCTTTATCAGAAACACAGCTTGGTCGACCAGTGCTCTCATTCAGTGAACATTCAAGGCCATATAACGACCACCAGATTCGGACTCGATGCTCCTTCTCCACATCAGAAATTTCCGGGACCTCACTGCGCAAATGCAACCCAAGAGTCGTGGCGTCTCGAATTGCGAGTCCGCATATTGTCCAAGCTCTGAAAGTATCAATATTCTGCAAGTAGACGCTGGTTCAAAAAGGCATACCTGTTTAGTCGGCACGTTGAAACATAATATAGACATAATAGTCCTAGAGCGCAGACTGTGGAGACGCGTGGATCCTGGTATAAAATGCTTTCACCCATACACAACAATTTGGCACGTGCTATATACAGCAAATGATCATTGTGATGTCCTCGACGCGGGCTCTTTGTCAGATGTGCAAACCATGCAGAGTTTGCGAATACTATATTCAGAGTGCCAAGCCATAGCAAGTCTTCTGGCGAAAGATCGCTTGTTCCAGGTCTGAAGTGGGTATACTTGATCGTGAAAGCTGCTTTATCCACGATTGGGAATGCCTTATGGACGTGATCAAAGTAGGACCGAACCAACGCGTCTGCGACTCTTGGATCCGGCCATTCAAACATGTCGACATTACCTACTTTGTCTTCTTCAAAATCGGCGTCCTCAGTGTAATAGGATGCTCGCGCGAAGAGGTTGTCCCGTTTGCCAATAGCTGCTGGGTTACTGTCGCCCAGACGACATTCTTCGGCAGTGCGCTTCGCCCAAGCAACGGCAGAGGACTTCCCTACAAGACCCGTAGCTCTGTTGTCATCTTGATCTGTATCCACATTAATGGCATCAATAGCCCCTGTTGAGCCGACTTCTGCCTCGTCATATTCCTCTTCGCTGCCTTCTGATAGTTCGCCGCCCGGCGAGACCGTGTGTCGAGATTCGCTTTCGCCTGCTGTTGAAACAGGGCTCTGTGTGTCCGATGAGCACGTTTTCTCATAGTTGGCTTGGACATACCATAGTTAGAATATTATCAATCGCATCTCTCATCTCCTCCTTGGACAATTCTGCACGCTGGATGCGTCGCAATCTTTCAACTATATCATGGTTATGCCGCGTTAGGAAGTCGGCCTCTTTGCTCAGATTCGAGAGTCTCCTCCTTTGATGTTAGCCTGCAATCAATCGGGGGATATGGGGGCCATACTTGCGATCTTTGTCCCGTTTTCCATCTCCGTACACGCAATGGAACCCAGCGTTTCTGCATTTCAGGCAAGGAAGTTCTCCAGTACATCCTGACTTTGACTTCCTGCATTTATCACATGCATGGGCAGTCCTCCCTCTTTTGAAAGCTGTTGAAGCAGATTCGTGTTTTCTGGATTGCTTTAGCTGGGGAATGGCGACCTTTCCCAAAGGCGCGTTGAGCAGGGGCAATTGCGGCTGTACGGCAGATCCACCGTTACTCGAAGCTTCGGCATGTTGATGTTGGGTAGGCTCTGGAGAGCCCCGGGACTGGATATCGAAAGATGTTGGCCCTGAAGCTCGCGCAGGTTCGAATGGATCGAAATTGTGCGATGTTTCGTCCTTACCCGAGCGCCCTTCAACGTCGTCTCGTGAACGCTTCCCACGAGCACGGGTATCTTGCGTGGGCATAGAAGGAAGCGTAATCAATGATCCACCTATGTACGAGTAAAGATGCAAGTAAAAAAGTCGCAATTGTCGTATTATAGCTGCAAAATGGCCACGACGATAGGTTCAGAGATAGTCAATGCTGGATGGTAGAGCATGGAGTGGAAGTAGGTGGTGATTGGGCGAGAGATAGGGCTTTGAGGACGATTGGATGTCCAAGGTATTTAACCCCCTTCGCCTACGAAGACGAAAGCTGAGGAGTAGAGAGTAGGTAGGTAGGGTAGATTTGGATCAGGTGTTTTTTTATTTATTTGAGGTGCAACAAGGGACTCAGAAGAGTACGAGATGATGCTGGAGAGGGACTGTTCTCGGGGAAAACATGAGGTGCAGATGAGGTGCAGACCTAGACTGTTGGATGTAGTGGCACGAGCGTGGGGAGCATGTCACTTGAGTTTTGGAAGGAATTCGGAGGCAGGTAGGGGGGGGGTAGGTACTGTACTGTGTACTGTACATAGGTCACGGAAGAAGATAAGACAAGAGTATGGTGTACTGTGAGGGAGGTAGGTACCTAGGCAAGCAGGTAGGCAAGCAGGTAGGCAAGCAAGCAGGTCAAATGAATCTTCCATGGCATATAGGTACGGAGTACAAGAAGGGGAGGGGGTGGGGGAGGGGTGATTCGGGTCTACGTCACTAGACGGATGTGCCGCTCTACTGGAGATGGCTGGCGATCCTACTCCGCATACTTACCTACCATCCTAGCAGCGGGCGTCCCCGTGGAAGAAACATCAGAAACAAGAAAATGGATAAGTCATCATCGAGAAGTTGAAATACCATCAGAGCGGAGCAGAGGGAAGGAATGGTACGTACCTTAGCTTAGGTACAAGACAAATTACGACCAAACCAGAGCAGAACGAGAATATACAAGCCCATTATATTAGAAGCTTATAGGTATAAGGCAAGTAAGTATGGGTACATTTTATTTTACCGTAAATAAAAGATGAGGTAGTGAAAAGCAACAGGACTTGACGTTCCAATCGACGCGCAGTGTCATCTCGGAGGCATCTCCGTATCCTCCCCTCCAAATACGTCATGCATATTATCATACGTCGATTACGTCCATCACAGTCCTGTACTACTCCTCCTCCCTGCTGTGGACAGAAATAAAGGCAGCCACCCCATCCGTATTGCTTTTTCTATTTACGCAGTCTTGCGAGCCAAGGAGAAATCGCATCGGAGGAGGAGTCCGAGTCCGCGAATCCCGAGGTATATAATAACGTCACAAGGTACCTTTTCCTTTTACTTGTACTCCTACAGGTGCCACGACGCGCCCGGTGAAAACTCCGTCGCCCCGCATCCCTCTGCCTCTAAAGACAACCAAGACAACCAAGATAACCTCCCTCTGCCACCTTACCTACCTACCTACTATACGAATCAACACCAATCTCGAATCATGCACATACCCAGCTCAGCTGCCTATCTATCCCTACGCCACCTTGCCTGATCTTGGGAAGACCCAGTCTCGACCGTCCGTGGCATACCACCATTTACGGATTGCATTGCATATATACAATCGAGTGTCGAACCAAAATATCGTGGACATCTCAAGCTGGAGATCGATGCATCATAGATATATCCTCAGGTGCATGATTATAAATGCATGCAGTCAAAATATCATGGGCGGACGACGGATAAACATGTCGATGCTGGATGCTTTGAAGCCAAAGCTATCAAATCGAAATCTCCATCCCAACGGTTGCACTTTCCAGTGGCATATGCGCTATTTTCGGTCCCAGGCTAAGCAAGATTCAGTACAGCGTCTGCCCAAATGTTTCAAGCTCTCTTGAGGGATTGCTATTTTCGAACAGTGGTATTGTATTCGCTATAGCTCTATGTAAGAGCTAAGACGAAAACGCTGCTGGAAGGGTCACAAGATGACAACGTCTCACATACTATCCTAACACTTTCTCAATACAAGAAAAAACTCAATACGAAAGCCAGACTAACGTTGTCTAGATCTAGAACGGCCACAATCAGTCGATCTCTGGCCATTAGTTAAATAATCCACGCTTGGATCTGAACTAGCTGACGGTGATTGGTCGAAGGATGTTCTCGATGTGTCAACGGTGTCTGTGGCGCTACAGGTGCTTCATGTGTTGAATACTGGCTCACAGCCATTCTCCCATCAAAAACGTCCCTACTTCCCTGACCGCTCAAAGGGGCTTGGACAGCAGCCATGCATGGTACTTTGCTGTGGGTATATATGCAGCGTATCCCTTGGCTACACACGAGATGGCGATTCATTTGCGGACACTCGGTCTCAGTCTTCCGCCCAGTCTCGTTGAACGAAGGTGAGCGCCCGAAATATTTGGCTGGACGTGTGCCTTGGATCGGGGGATCGGTTCACCGAGGACGTGGATCAGTCCTCCATCAGCATATAGACCTGTGTTACATGCAGCTTCCTATGCTGGATCATCCGGCCTTGATTGTCGGGAAAACGCACTTTGTTGATCTCCTACAGCGAGTGGAGGTGTAGGTGGAGGATTATGCCTCGCGGGGGCAACGTGATTGTTTGCCAATGGTGGAGGACTTGTACGCTGTACTAATGGAGTCCTATATTGAAAATCTGGCACGGTAGGTCGAAAAGGAAATGTAACTGTTGCCCGTTCTGCTTCCCGTTCACTTTGTTCCTTCGCGTCTGGAACAAATTGTCTGTTGCACGGTGTATCCGTCAAGAAACCTAGGAGCCGTGATTGTGACATTGTCGAACTGAGAGGTAGGTCTGCAATATCGGATGTCTGAGTAAGGATAGATGTAAGAGCGAGAGAATGTGGGTCGGCAATGAAAGCTGTAAGGATGAAGTTATTAATGTTTATAATGTTGGAATGACAGTTTGTTGTTTCGACAGATCAAAATCTGCAAAGGTTCCATGAGAATGAGAAAGGAGCGGCCTCGTCACTTGCACTGCGTTACGCTACCTCACTCTCGGGCAGGAGTGAGTTGCATGAGATGGCAGTATGATATGATTGACTTGAAAGATGCCACCTCATACAACAACTCTAAACATCCTCACGCTGAACACATAATCCCCACACCAGCAGTCAGTGGAATCGCGAATCATGATACCAGTACCTCGTACGTACTAATGGCCTCGATGGAACGCTGTTACGCATTTCACTGAACACAATGAACGACGTTGGCATGAAGCGGTAACACCATCCACCCAGTATATAATTAGAAGCTCAACATGGAAATACTTGATACACCAAGATGTTCCAAAAAGAAGAAAAAACAGGACGAAGTGATGAAAGTGTCCGTCCAGAGGCCGCTGTCGCCCTTTAAGCAATGATGAAAAACCACGAATCCGTGTTAGAATAAAAGAACACACATATTTTTCAACTGAGCTCCCTCCATCTATCCCTCATCGACCTTGGTGACTGGTGCTTGGGGGAAAAAGAAAACGAAGACGAACGAACCGCTGGTCCACTGCGCTGCACTCAAAACCGCTGAAGCGTTGAGGAAGGAAGGAAACGAGTCAGCGCAAAAAGGCCCTAGGCAGATACGGAATACGAAGGGGGAAATTGATACTCATAGGGGCAAGGCCTGGAAGTCTGGACTAGTGCGATTGATTTGAAGCTTTTGGTTCCAATACCTCCTTGGACGGCCCGGATATTACATTCCGAGACAAGCTCCGGAGTTGAGCGTCGTGTGAGGCTGGCTGGGCTGGCTGGGATGGGGCTCAGTGGGCTGACTGAAATGCAAAAGTAGCTCGAGATTAAGTGGGCGAAAACGTGATGCAAAAGGTGACCGCGGACTAGACTGGAGTGGACTGGAGTGGAGTGGACTGGACTGGACTGGACTGGGAAAATTCAATGGATTACTCTACAGAGTCTACACGTGTGTGTACGGAGTACGGCTGCAGAATGTCCGAAAATTTACCGTACCGTTCGAGATAGGAGGACGGTCAGGAATTGTAAAATGCTATTGGATTGGATTGGATTGGATTGGAATTGCTATTGGATTGGGCGTGTCGCTGCTGTGCTGAGTGTTGTTGAGTCTTGACTGACTCGGTACTCTCTTACGCGCTTCGCTTCATCGATTTACTCACCGTTGAGCACGGCGTACGTACTGTACTTGAGCACACACCAGCCGGCTGACAGCTGCAGTCCCCATTCTATCACGCACGCGCTGATACGCTGTAGTCTTTCCATCCAAATTTACACTGCCTCGTATACCAATATCACCGCGAGGTGACTAACTAGCACTGTTTGCTCAATGCAGCAAGAGTGAGAATGGTGCCAAGTTGACAGGCCATGATTATTCGTTGGTTCCTGGCCGGCTGCATAGGGCTAAGCTGGTTAGCTTCAGGGGCCGTGGGTAGCGTCAGGGGTAATTGGCACCTTTTCAGCGCTTGGTTGGGTTCCCCGCAAAGGTTGTGGACAGGGCATCGGGCCCAGATTTGAAGACCACCCACTGCTACCAGACTACTTCCAAGTGAACTTCGTACCTCCGTACCCCCCTTTTTCTTTCTCACTCTAAAGGCCCGCGCTATTGCTTGCTTGGGCTGGATCTACGCTAAGCGAAGACGAGCTATTCCCCTTTTTCCATAGGGTTAGCGACAGCCGCCTCAATACGAACCGTCCTCATTTCCTCTTTTATTTTGGCTTCTAGGCTTGAGGTCGGTTCGTCTCTAATTGGGACGCCTTCACCAGCCGCGCTTTGGGAATGCTTTCCTCTGTCCACTTAGTGCAATGTCCGCCCTTTTGATGGCAATCACAGCTTGGTATTTAGAAGCCTCAATTCCCCTTCACCTGTTCCTCTTTTTCTTTCCTCCCAAGCCTCTCTAACTTCATCCACATTCATTAATCAATAATCTTTGTATCTTCGATACACTTACACTCTTTACAACTCACTCATATTATATAATTCTTTTTGAAATCTTTTCAAAAACTCAATCCTACCAACCGTCAAAATGAAGGCCTCAATCATCACTCTTGCTCTCTCCGCGGCTCTTGCCACCGCCCAGAACACCACGGTCCCATACACCACCTCCACCCTCACCCAGACCAAGGTCTACACTGTTACGTAAGAGCCTCATCTCCAGAAACGATCCACATCCGCACAATACTGACCAGTATCTAGATCTTGCGCTGCCACAGTCACCGACTGCAGCCCGCATTGGCCAGGTCACCACTGAGATCTCAGTCACCACCACCTACTGCCCAGTGACCGGTGCTTCCAGCACCCCAATTGTCCTGTCTCCCCCAGTCACCGCTGCCTCCTCTGCCAGCACCCCACTCACCACCAGCACCAAGATCAAGACCAAGACCTACACCATCAGCAAGTGCGCAGCAACTGTCACCAACTGCCCATACGGATCGACCACCACCTCGACCTACGCGACCGTTGTTACATCCCCAGTCAGCAGCGCAGCCACTGGCTCAGTTACCGGTGGTGCTTCCGTCCCAGCCACTGGCTCAGTCACTGGTGGTGCTTCCGTCCCAGCGAAGTCAGCCTCATCAGTTGTCGTCTCCGTCCCAGTGACCACCCTCTCCCCACCTGTCAGCACGGCCCCAGCTTCCGCCCCAGCCACGCTCCCAGTCACCTCCGTCGTCACCATCTCCACCTGCGTACCAACCGTCATCACCTCCGTGGTGACCGTCTACCCCTCCTCCGCCCCCGCAACCACCGTTGTCTCCTCCGTGAAGAGCTACGGAACTGCTGCCCCATCGGCCCCAGTCACCTACAGCCCATCCACCAACACCACCATCGTTCCCTTCACCGGCGCTGCTTCAGCCCAGAAGGCCGGTGGTCTGTTGATGGCCGTCGGTCTCGCTGCTTTCCTCTTGTAAATGTGACGATCCTTACACATGGTACGGATGACATGCTTGCATTATATGCGGTTCGGAGTGATGGAAAAGGGGGTTTAGAAGGAATGGAGAATGGGGGATGGGTTTGGAAAGGATAAAATGGATTTTAACTACACGTACTGAATAATTTAACTTCTGACGCGATTATGAGGTACTCGTCGTGACTTCAAGCAATAAATATACGATCTCAATAACCTTCTCTGCGTCTAATATGACCCATTGCTTTTCCTTGTAACTGGCAAAAACATGCATCGTGCACTTTCACATATCCTCTAGAGTTAGACATTACCTCGCAACCGCTTCTACCAGGTCTAACCTTCAAGAAAAGAAAAGGGAAAGTAAGGCATGGTATTTGGTTGTTGTTAAGAAAGATACTCGTCATGGTCTGTCTGATGATGTAAAGTTGCTCGATTGATGAGATGACAACGATTATGATATGAAAGGAGTAGACATTATACGGATAACCTGATCAGTCTTAAAAACATAACTCTAACTCCCCCTTGTTCATCGATCGATAGCAATAGCTAGCTAGCTATAAAACAACTAGTGAATCTGCAAGTTGCTCGCTCGCGCTTTCCAATAACCGACATCCTAAGTTAGCATGTCTCAATCAAGGTCATACCAGAACAGCACTCACTTTCCTAATATGATATAATACTACCTTGAATGAGTAAGTATAAATACTCATCGATTCCATATCTTATCTTATCTTTCCTTACATCAGTAAAGTAAAGTAAGCAAGAACCATCATCCGATTGAATTATTACTTAGTCGCTCGCTATATGATTTCACATATACAGCTAGCTAGCCATACATGTCGACATCAGACCAAAGCAAGCTGGCAGCAACTAAAACTAATACGATCTCTTGTTCTGCAATTGATATACAGTACAGTATCGTTATGTATTACGTCTAGATAGATAGGATAGGTAGATAGATCTACACATATACCACACACCCAAAGGCTTTCTTTCTTTCTACAAACCCCACACCACACGACGACACCACAATATTCCACTTTGCAACGCCGCGAAACCGCTCTTCCTTTTGCAGTCAACAACCTCTCTATCTATCTCCTATCAAGAGCGAGAAAGACGCTCGTCCCGTTCCGTTTCGTTGTATACTACGGCGTGATACTGTCTGTACCTAATGTATTAAAAGCATACCCAGCATCTCCCTTCATGAATTTATTAACCCAAGCTCAGCAACATGACATGACAAGACATGTGCACCATCGTCATCATCTACAGTGCGAAACATCTGAACCCTTTCCCCGCACCGTCGGTCTTTACTTACCGCGCGGTAGTTATCGTTCGGGCATATAGAAGAGAGGCTATATGCAAACGTGAGTAGGTTGTTCGGTTGGGGTTGAGGAAATCATATATGTAAATGATGGTTTTTTTGCTACTGTACCTTGTTTATTGCATTGCGCATGAGGTGGGATGCGAGGAATGCCGGGTTTGATGGCAAGATGGTGGATTTCACGCGCATTGGGTGGATAGTGTTCGCTTTTTCGCTGCGTGAGGGTTTGTTAGATGAGATATGAGGTGCGGGTACATGAAGAAATGCTAGTTGTTTGTGTAGGACAAGGATGTTAATTGTAGCAGGAATGTGAAATGGATAATGGACCTTTCTTCTCTTAGAAGCTGAGCCGAGCAGATCATACTTATACATTCTATCTACATACAGTACAACCCCATCCCATCTACCAGTTCAGTCCATGTCATATATATACCTCCGCCTTACGTACTCCCTTCAGCAATCCTCCACGCCCTCAATGGCAACGCCTGCAACTTGAGAGCCGCCGGTTTGATGAAGCCCCAAAACGTCACGACGCCAATAAGCACACATACAATATTCATAACATAGTATCCATCCCGGCTCACATCGCAGATTCCCCCGCCTTGTATACACCGGTCTTTCTCTGCCGACAGGGAGCAGCTGAATGGGGAGGTAACGAGGGGTCCGTGGAGGCCGGCCGCGAGTTTATAGTCTGTGGGTGGGGGGAGGCAGGTGGCGACTGTAAAGAGATCGACGAGTTTCAGGACGAAGAAACGGGGGAATGTACCGCCTAGGTTAGATACGCTGTATAAAAACGATCATTAGCTCAGCTCAAACGAAAGCTAACAGGGGGAAGGAACATACGTAGCAAGCAAAGTCATATAAGTGCCCCCAATAACCGGATCCGCAATCCTTGCATGGAAAGCAGAGATGGCGACAAACATGACCGTGTTCGTAAACGTAGAAAAGATATGCTCCGCGATAACGACAAGCAGGTACCACGTATCAACGCCGTTTGCTGGGAAGATAATCACAGTGATTTGAGCAATAACAGCAGCTACTAGACGGCCTACAAAACCCCAACACCACAGCCGCATAGGCGTATAAGTAGTTGACCATTTCCCCGCATAATACCCCAACCCAATCTCAAAAGGAAAATCGATGAGCACTGTCAAGGCGAGATCTTCCTGGCTGAATCCTTTATCGATGAGCTTCAGATTGGTAACAGCATCGTTGGCTTGGAAGCCGATTTTAGCAATTAGATGGATGATGATTATGGTCTGGATGTTCTTGAGTTTCAACACGCCCCACATCACTTTATACACATCCCAAATGCCGTCCTCATTCTTAGTTTTCTCTTCTTTCTTCAGAACTGCGAGCCCGAGAGTGACGATTATGTATGCCCAGCCCCAAAACGTGAGATAGCCTCCAAGTGTCATGACGCCTTCGTCGAGTGGTGTCTTGCGGAACCATTTATTGGCAAAATCTGGCGAGTTGAAGGCGAGGAAGACGGTGTATGACATGAATTGCCCGGCTGTTAAGCCAACGGTTTGCGCGGTTGATGCGTAAGATATATTTCCGGGAGTTAAGAGAGTCAATGCCCATCCATCCACTGCGATATCTTGCGTCGCACACATGAACACTAGGAAGAACCACCAGCCTGTAAAGCCCCAGATTCCAGACCCGTCGTCTGCGCCCGCTGTAACCATCATACCCTTCACTCTTGAGCCAAGCCATAACATCCCGATCCCGGAGAGCATCTGAATAGGCATGATCCAACTCTTTCTCCTCCCAACCAGCGGCGTCCATATCGCGTCTACAATGGGACTCCATAACAGCTTCAAGGAGTACGGGTATGAAGCCAAACTGAATACACCCAGCGCACTATATGACAGATTTCTTCCTTTCAACAAGAATGGCACTGAACCCGTCGCGAGCCCCATCGGCACACCCTGCAAGAAGTATAGCAAAACCAGCAGTCCAAAATTCCTCCTATCCTGCATAGGCAGCTGGAAGAAGCCATGGTTGTTTATAGTCGGTGTTCGCGGCACATGGTCATCCAACGTAAACGACTCGCGCGTCATAAGATTCGTAGTGACGGCATTGGAATCCAGAGAAGCGTTTTTGCGCCGGTATTCGACATTATTATTCATGCTGCCGTTTGTGTGACCGTTTTCCCCTCCGCTAGAGGTAGAGCCGTTTGGCACCAATACGGATTTCGGGCGGCGCGATTTGGGCGGCATAGAATTATCGTCTGCGTCTTCTGAGTCTTCTGAAAAGTATTCGGGTGCGAGGAGGTGTTTGGAGTCTTCAGGAAGCTCTTTAATCTCAGTGTTTCTCTTGTGCCGTTGTCCGGATGGCGAAAGGGAGTCTAGTTCTTGGGAGTGCGGGAACTGCGCGTCGTGGTGGGAAGGAAGGTTATGTTGATGTAAAGGAGAGCGGAGAGAAGTCAGTGAGGGCAGTGTATCGTCCAGAGGGGTAGGCATCCATGTGATTGTGTGTTGGAGTCGAGCTTTAGAGGACTCGCTGGCCTCTAAAGTTGAGCAGCCAAACGAAGGAAGGACTAGGGATTTGTGCCACTACTCGACTGGCGTCGGTGGGGAGAAGCGAGTTGATGGATGGAACGTGTCCTTTTTGAGTGAGGGGAATAACAACAGAATAGTTGCAGAAATTGAAGATAGAGGCTTAATTCACAAAATACGGATATGGAAAAGATGAAGCCATACAGAACGACAAAGACACGATGAATATGACAACAACTCTCGACTCGAAAGTGAGACAACTTGCTCCCCCTTGATCTGTTTTGGCTTCCTTTCAGTCAAGCGTGGAGTGGAGCCTCAAGCTCAAGCCTCCCCGCCGTAGCACGTGACGGCCTGCGAAAGATACGCGTCACGTCCGCAGTGTTGATTTCGCAACATTCTTATTTTACAATTCAACAATTGATTCTATTCACGATAAACTATCCGCATAACTCATTGAGTATCTCAATCAAGCAAGCTTATTTCTCATGATGGACTCAACAGACGACTTCATCCCCACTGACGACGTCGGCCTCCAACTCGACGCCGAAATATCGACCCTTCAATCTCAAAGTAAACATCCCCTCATCTCATCCCAATACTATTCATACAACTAACACCCCTCAGTATCCGTCCTCAAAACCCAACGTTCTATCCAAACATCAACAATCCTCACATCGCGCTCCGCCCGCGCAACCCTCGTCCGCCTCCGCTCCTCCCAGAAACCCAAATCCCAACCTACCTCAAGTTCCACATCCACCCTCCCAAGCGACACAGACCCGCTCCTCACCACCACCAAAACGCACCTCCAGCACAAACAAGAAAACCTCTACCGAATATGCGGAACCATCACCACATTTCGAATCCGCGATCCAGATCCCTACGCCGTCGACAGCGGAAACGTGTTAGGGATCCGTATCGACGTGTCCAGTAACGGGAAGTTTATAAGGCCTTATTACGTTATGCTGAACAAGCCTTTTGCCGGTTCAGAATTGTTAAAGGTTCATAGGCATACAGTTCCGCCTTGTATCCCCCTCGCTGTCCTTGCGGAAAACTATTTGCCGACTGGAAAAGGAGCCACGAGTATATCTAGCAATGGGGGGGAGAAAGCGCCTGGTACGAAGACGCAGGATTTACGAAGGTTCGTCAGGGCGTTGAGGAAAGAGGTCGTGGGGTATCATAACCGTATCTCTATTATCAAGGGTCTCAGGAGAGAGTTCAGACTCGACGAGAAAGAGAGTAAGAAAGGGAAGGGGCGGGAGAAGGTCATCTCTGATATCAGTGCTGCGGATGCGGAGGCGAGACAGGTTAGGATTGAGTGGGTTGATGGGAGGATTGGAAGGTATCTTGTTGATGAGGGGGGAAGTGTGGTGAAGGCTGTTGTTATGGGGGAGCAGGGGAGGGATGGAGAGGTTGAGAGGGTGTTGGTTGGGGAAATGGCAGGCGTTGGAGAGAGGTTAAGGGAGGTGATTTATTGATCTTGTTATGGTATGTGTATGAGATGGGACGAAATGGGATCTTTGGAGTCAGGTGTTTGGTTGGTAGATACCCTCTTGAACGAATTGGTTGTAGCTTTGCTGCTAATGGAAGCACATTTGCCCAACACCTTCCCCGTCGATCTTATAACATGTTTGTTTTATCGTTGATTTTTATTTTGTAGCTCATGCGCTAGCCGTAAGGGGTGCTTTCTTTCGCTGCAAGATTATCAATATTGGATCAATCGTCTTGGTTGTTTTGTGGTGGGTCCTGTTGCTAAGCGAGGCAAAAGGGGGTAAGGTAGGCACAATGGTATCTAATGTTGAGGTTCCCACATATCAACTTTTGTTTCCCCGAGGACCGGTGCACGAATACAGATTCATAGCTATAGTTGGTGGGGTACGAGTTGATATCGTGATATACCTTATGCGGACAATAATAAGCATTTCACACTTTTATTGATCGTTTCCAAGTTTCCATACGGTCTTTCTTCAATTGCAATTTCTTTTTCTTTCCTATCTAATTTTCAAGTGGCGTTCCGAGTACAAACAATACAAGACAAGAGACGAATACGTCAACACGCAAGATAATAGGAATCAGTATGCGTCATCATAGAATCCTGGAGTTCTGTGTCGTCGAGTACAATACTAGGCTGTGGCACTGGGAATTCATCTTCGGGATATGGATTTTGTTCCATCCAGATTGGTACCGACTCTTCCTCTTGCAAAGAAGTTCTATCATTTTTCTTCACTGCTGGCCATCCTTCGTCACACCTGATTGTTCCATCTTCCATGATTATTCTTGCCCAGAAGCCTCCGGAAAACTCCAGATAGTCAAAGTCGATATTTGTGCAGCGGAGCCAGTACCATGTTTGCAAAGCAATACTATTTGTGAATATGGCCTTCGCTCTCGTATCAATCTCCCTGGTACATCTGTATACGTGCAGACCGGCTGTTCTTCCAAGAAGGGAATTTTGAAGATAAGATGCTTCGCTGTCGCAGTCTGCGGTGCCTCGAACAATGACTTTATGAACCGTCATACCCTCTTCACCGAACTCAGCTTTAGCTATAAGCGTATTTGCTCGACCTAAGATATAATCTATTGTCCATTCGCCATTGAAGTTTCTCTCTTTCGCCTCTGCTAGAGTCACAAAGGTATCGAAACTCGTTAGGTCTGACAATTGCCGCAGCCGGCACTCTTCACTCAGATTAGCCTCCATCCAAAGCCACCCCTGATCAATTGTCAGCGTCAATCTCTGCAACTGCAAGCCCCTGATTTCGAGCGTGCGGAGAGTGCAATATTGCCAACTCTCATAGAAGTTTAGGACGAGGTCTGTAGGTACCGGCCTCGCGAGCCCCTTCGAAGCCAATTCGTCAGAATCACGATCATCGCGTTGAAGGATCATTTTCTTGATCAACGTATGTCGTCGAACGACCTCAACCTGACGATACACTAGAGGCAGGAGAGACCGAAGCGGGAAAGAAAGAAATGTTCCGATCAAGGAGTATTTCAGGATCTTGTGTTTTAAAGATCTATCATGATCACAAGTGACGCAAAACGTGTTTTCACCGTAAAGAATTGGCATTCCTATCTCGTGCATCCGCTTACACGTTGCGAGGATATTAGGCCTCAGGAACATTTGAAAGTCGGCAGATGGCCCTCTTCTGTGCTTGGACGGTAGCCACGGATTTGCGATAGGGCCAGGAGCGACAAGAACAAAACTTAAGAAGTGTACAAGGATATCTATTGGTAGATGCCGTAGGGTATGGAGGTCTTCTAAAGGCTCTCGATTCCCAGTTATTTCTTCTCTCATAGGATGAGCGTTGAGGGAGGGCAACATATTGATATGGTGCACTTTAGGAATGATATCAATGGCAAGAAAGTTGTCCTGTGATGGGTTGACGGGCCCTGAGAGATCATCCCACCTTTCTGATTGAGTATTATCTGTTTTGAAAACCTCTTCTAGGCTGCCGGGCATCGAGTCTGTATCGCCCATTTCTGGATCCTCTTCTGGGCTGCCGGGTCTCGAGTGAGTATCTTCCATTTTTGAAGGACTATACTCCATCTCCATGAAAATGTCTTTCGTATTTGGGGGAGTATCGCTCGTTTCCGAATTGCCGTCGCGGGTAAATTCATCTGAAATATCGAGTATCGAGAAAGGATGTCGCGTTTCACGTGAAATGTTGTCCATTGGTGAATTTTCATCGTGTTCATCTTGAACACCAGGTATGCTGAAATAGGTGTTTTCCTAGAAAGAACCGTTAATTTCAAAGTCTTCTTCGGCAGGAGGTCCTTCTGGAGGCGTGGGTACCAAGAAAGTATCTCCCATTCCAAAGCGCGTACCCTCCATATCTGGTCCCTCGTCACGCCCTAATGCAACCTGGGTGCTATGGAGTCTCGAACGATTCCTGTCTTTATTCCCTGGAATGTCTCGATGTGTAGACGGCATAGCTCCGGCTACCGAAGTATGGCTATCACTCTCTCGCTTCTTGTCGTCTGAAGGATCGCTACCATGCTATGAATCCTCGCTGTCCATGTCCTGGTAAGTGCTATCCTCGGAACGGTTTGTGAAGTCTCACTATTATACTGGTAATAATAATGGTGCCTTACCCCTTGTAAACTCGTGGGGCGACCAACAGGCTTCTGGCGAAAGACATTCACTCCAAGAATTAAGGCGACGGGCACATTTGAGAAAGTACCGCGGATGAATTCTAATGGTCGGTCCTTCCTTCTTCGCTAAATTTATAAAGGAGGTGCAACTGAGCTGAGGCGGGCCTTGGCATTTTTGGTTGAGATCAGCGCCACGCCCTGCCCCTATAGCCTGCAAGACTGTACTACAATCTCGATCAAATGGGTGTTTTGGATCAAAACTGCTGGAAAGAGAGGAAGGGGAACAGATTTTTTATATGTAGTGATCTTCATTCGTTGTTACGTGTATTGAGACGACCAAAGAGTTACGCCGGTGAGGTACTTTTTGAACTTTGGTGTGCTCCCTACTTGATACCTGTTTCACTTGTTGCATTCATCATTACCTACATTTACCATTGCACCAATTCAGCATACTCCCCTCTCAACCGTCAAAAATTACCTCCGGCCACTTCGCACTCGGCCCCTCAAACAATTCTCCCGTTCCCCCCTTGAACCACAAATCAAAGAAATTAACCACATACGCACTCTCCAACTCAAACATATACGTCCCATTGAGGAACCCTTCATTTGCTGGATACCCATCGGGCCTCAACTCCTGCAGCAGGAACACGTTATCAGAATAATGATGATGCATCGTCTGATTAACCCTCAACGCATGTTTCCACCCCGCCAAACTCTCCCAGAACGTCGTCCAGCTCGGATCACCTTCATAGATGCCGTGACCTGCTGATGCGAGCATGAGGAAGGGGGAGGTGAGGTTGTATGTTTCGGCTGGTGGCGGGACGGAGCCATCCATGTTTATGCCGGCGATGAAGCGAGTGTCGTTTGCCATTACTTGGGATGCGGTGGCACCACCGAGGGAGTGGCCTAGCACTCCTACTTTGGATGTATTGAAGGGGGTTTTGAGGCCCGGAATAGTCTTGTGAGCGTTTTCTTCGAGGTGGTCCAGTATGAAAATTACGTCTGACGCGCGTTTGAGCATGAAGGGCGCGTAGAATTCCAGGGACTCGGTGTCGTCCTCTACGTACGAGGCGGTGCGTCCGTCGGGGTAGACGGTGAAGTCTGTGTCGTTGGGGTGGTCCATACTAACTACTATGTAGCCATTTGAGGCAATGTCTTGCGCAGCTCCGTTGTAGAGGAGTCGGGAGTTTCCATAACCCGGAGAAAAGAATAGGACGGGGTAGTGAGAGTTGTCTATCGGGGGTGAGTTGTAGGCGCGCTGGACCATGGTTGCATCTGAACCATTAGGAACTGCAAACCAGCCATCTGCCCAAGTGGCGAAGACGGGAGAGAAGTCGGGAGCGAGGGTGGTGTTTTTGCATAGTTCTTCAGAAGAGGGATAGTAAATTGATACCATGAGATCCCGGACTGGGTTCATCGATGTATTGTTCAACTCATAAGATACTACGCCAATTGGTAGAGATCCTGTTAAGGTGGGTGGAATGAAGATACTGTGACTAAGTGCAGCTAATCCAAGGAGGATGAGCGAAATTTGAAATTGAGCTATTAGAGGCATGACTTTGGATATTGAGTATAAAGCTCTTAGCTACATAGCAGACTACACAACTAAAAAGCAGAAGAAAAGAAAAGGAAAGGAAAGGAAATACTTATCTCGCAGACTGTTGCTACGCCTCCTGGAGCCCTGCTAGCCTGGCATATCAGCCTTCCGCCTTCCCGACCTTCCTAGAAGAGAAATTATCCATGCCAGACAAGAAAAACGAGACTGACTCAAAAGATAATAGGGCGTACACGGATCTACGAAGAACCTAGTAATAAGGACTTGCATATATTAAGTTGTCGGCTTGGCATAAACCCGAGAGCGGGGTGACGGGTTGCGGTAAAATGGCACACCACAGATACTCGAAGTCTTAGTAGTCCCTTTAAATGCAGCTAAATATAAATGGTGTTTGTAACAATCTTTTATATTAAAAAAAAAGAAAAATTTGGATTATATCAGAGAAAATCAAGGAGAGAAACTGCAAGATGTAACTGAGGAAAGAGCTGCCAGCCACTGGTATAACAACCGCAGAGATCACAATGAGGCTGCCCATGAAAAGTTAGCCACTTTTCCACAGCATACAGAGAAGGTCTCTGAGTTTTAGCATCAAATGCCGACCAATATTAGGGACAAGAACAGTATAAAGAAGAACAGAAGCGTTTATTTGTACTGGTACAAGTACTTGTACCGTACCCCTGAAGATATGCCCCTCCCCCTCCCCCGCCCCCGCTATGCGATAAGATAAGGAAATTCCATGTCGACGTCATCTGTTGTCATCCCCAATCCCAATTACAACATCCATCACATCTCCTTACATCTCTTCCTTTTCTTAGAACCCCTCAAATTCAACCTCTTCTATACCTCACTCACCTCAAGCACCCAACATGTCACATATCCTAATCATCGGCGCAACGCGTGGTCTCGGAGCCTCCCTCGCAAACCTCTACGCCTCCAGCCCCTCCAACACGGTCTACGGCACGACCCGTTCCCCCTCCGGCCCCAAGGGACTAAACGAGAAGATCGTCTGGGTACCCAATATTGACGTCTCGCAAGAAGGCGTAGGCGCTTCTCTTGTAAACCAGCTGGGACAGCTAGGTGTAGCGGGAGGAATGATCGAGGGAAAAGACGAAGTGCGCGGTTTCGACATCGTGGTCATCACAGCTGGATATTTCGCTACTGAAGACTTTACCAATGGGCCGAAATGGGCTGAACAGGTTAAGATGTATAGTGCGTCTCTCCCCTTCCCCCCCCCACCCCCCATGCTTTCCCCTCATAATCTAATATTTAAACCCAAACACTATCTAACACCTCCACAGCAACATCTTCCATCTCCCCACCCTTCATAATCCACTCCCTCACACGCGCGAAATTACTTCCCAAAGGTTCGAAGATTGTCCTGGTTAGTTCGGAATCCGGCAGTATAACTTTGAGACACGACAAAGAGGGAGGAGGGAACTACGCGCATCATGCTAGCAAGACGGCGTTGAATATGGTGGGAAAGCTGTTGAGTTTGGATTTGAAGGAGCACGGGGTCGTGGTTAGTATTGTGCATCCGGGGTTTATGAGGACGGAGATGACGAAAGGGGTTGGGTTTGATAAGTATTGGGATGATGGTGGCGGTGAGTTTACTTCTTTTACCAGCAACTACTTTCCTTGTTTTGATTTGCGGGAATTCTAAAGGAACGATGGCTGATATATGATAGCTGTTACACCTGATGAAGCTGCAAAAAGTCTAATAGAATGGACGGAGAAGCTGGATATAAGCAAGACTGGAGAGTATTGGGCGCCGAGGGGACCTAGTAAGTCATTTATGTTTCGTAGATAATAGGGTCCTAACAAGTTGTAGGGGATATTGGGACTGCAGAAGTGACACTTGGCAAGAACCTGTCCACACCATTGCAATTACCATGGTGAAAGCGCTCTGCAAGGAGTCGGAGTGAAGTACAAATATACCCTTGTAATAAATACCAAATCGTTCCACAATCAGTAATGCATCAACGTTCTATAACGAATACCATTGTGCGAATCTCATCACGAGCAAAGCAAGTGCCAAAACTCGTTTCCCCATTAACTAAAGTGAAAGGTATTCAATAACATCATCGCTGTTGCCTTTCCCACCCAGATACGCCTTCCTATCAAAACTACAATAGCCCATCTACAACGCAGCAAGCATCACAGCAACAATGCCAACGATTCCCCCAACACCCGCCAGCATAGTCGGCGCCCCACCCGCGGAGTTTGAAGTCGCAGCCGCGCTGCTGGATTTCGTAGGCGTACCCGATTCTGCTGTACTTGAGATCAGCTTTGTGGCAGTCGTACGCTCAGAAGTTCCGGAAGTCTTGGTGGTGATTTCAAGGGTGGTGCTGCCGGTTTCGCAAGCCGTAGCGGTGCCGGTGCTAGTGCTGTTAGTTGGGAGGATGAGGAGGCTGCTGGTGCCATTGATAGTATTTACGGAATACCTGATTGTGGTATCGATGGGTGAAGGTGACGTGTCGATGGTTGTGAGTGTTGGGGCCGTGGGGGGTGGGAAAATGCTTGCGAGGGTGGAGGTAGTTGTGGAGAGGAATGTGAGTCAGTTGTCTTCTTTTGGAGACGTTGGAGTGCGTGAATGAATGAAGTAGGAGTTTTGAAGAAAGAGAGGGTCTGGAGACGTATCTGTCTGCGAATACGGCGGGTCTTACCTGTACTGTTACCGGAAGCAAGAGAGGTGGGCAGAGCAGAGATGGAGAGCAACAGAGACAGCGACTGCGAATTCAGTTTCGTTGCATGCGGAAATCAGGCAGGGTGTGACGAGGCCTTGGATCTTGTCCCGGTCGGTGATGCATTGGCAGATGTAATCATTGGGACCACAGCCCGAAGATGCGATTGCGGATTCGAGGCAGGGGAGCTGTTGAGTTGTTAGATATATTGGATGTTGAAGCCGAGGAGAGGGAGAGAGGCAGGGCATACAGCGCACTGAGGTTCACCGTTGAAAACTTGAGCAGAGGCTAGGCCTGTGACAGCGAGGATGAGGAGTGTGATCTTCATGATTGATTTTAAGTGGAGTTGGGAGATGCGTTGAGGGTGAAGAAGCGAGTGTCAATGAAGTTCAACTGAAGGCCAAAACAAATACGTCTTCGACTTGTTTAGCAAACTTTTATTGTGATGAATCGCTAGGAAGTGGGGCATAGATCGAAAAGGCGGGGTTCGGAAAGGGAAGTAATGGGCTTGAGACCGAAATAACAAGCTGGAAAGTATTGAGATAAAGAGAGCGGGACCTAAGCGGTAGTTTGACATCCTAGGATGCGGCGTTGGCTGAGACTGAAACTGAAAGCCAAGCCGACCAACGAAAGAGCGCTCCTCCGTTTGCACGCACAACACTTCCCTTGAAAATTGAATTGATCAGCGAAGAAATGCCAAAAACTCCGGTTTAATGAAAGTTGACATGAAAATGAACATCCAAACCCCAAAAAGAGCGAAATAAGACCAGTCATAATGTAAAGGTTGCCTGGAAAGAAAGCACTTGTTCACACGAAGCAAAAAAGGAATGCGCTAAACGAGAGTCGAACTCGTGTCTCCACCTTTTCACTGATGATAGATAATATGGGAAGGTGACAGGCTAACCACTGCCCCATTAGCGCTACGATCCTCCTGTTTTCGTGTTATTTCAACTCTTAAAGGGTGCTTTGGAAAAGGGGTGTCGCCAGGGTCGCTTGCCAGGGGCTCGCTTAAACCACGCTAAGATAGGAGGCCGATAAGGATTCTCAAAGTCCAGACGTCACGTCCAAAGAGCAAATTTATTTCTTTTACCAGCAGGCAAATCAGTATGCTGCGAGACGATGAGGTCTTCCCAATGGCAGGACGAACATACACTGTCAATGTTGATGGTCTAGTACCAGAAGAAGATAGTATACAGCACGAAACATCCTACCCCAATAACGATTTCGACGATGTCTTTGGATCCGCCCCTCCTTCTCCCACCTTCGAAAATCCTAGAGGCGGCAACTTAGAACCGTCAGATGTGCCACGGTTGAAAGAGAAACACGAGACAGAGGGATATAGAGATGGTGTATCGAAGGGCAAGGCGGAAACGGTGCAAGCGGGATTTGATGAGGGGTATGGGCTCGGTGCTGTGCTGGGCCTGAGGATCGGGAAGATTTTGGGTCTGTTGGAGGGGATTTGGAGGGCTGTGCATGCTGGGGAGGATGGGGAAAGGCTGGAGGGCTTATACGAGGACGCGAAGAAGGATTTGAAGACGGAGAGTGTTTTTGGGAGGGAATGGTGGGGTGAGGATGGGATCTGGACGTTTGAGGTTCCTGGTGAGGGGTTGGAAGGGAAGGAGGTCACATTTCCGGATGTTGCTGGAGCTCATCCTCTGATTGTGAAGTGGGAGCTTATAATCGAAGCAGAGGTCAAGAGGTGGGGTTTGGATTTGAGTCTTATGGGTACGGAGCATACACAAGAGGAGAGGAGCCACGATGTGGGAACTAAAGATGTCACAGAGGCTCCTCGACTGCCCGGGGCTCAAAAAGCAGAATTGAGCTGGTGAAAGGGGCCAATGCTTGCTCTGTGCCAGTGATGCTCTCCAAACACGGTCCGACGTTAGACGGCGGAAATAACTATTCCACACGAACGTTTCCTGTCAGTCGGGAAGCTGCAGCCTTCTTTGGAACTGGTCATACTTCACAAGGGAGGGCGTTTCTAGGAGTCGCACCAGTACGACATGAGGTAAACGGATTGGCTTCAGTGCCTTCAGAAGCTTTATCTCGGGCGGCTTGAACTGTCGTGGAAGTTATGAGATGACGGCTTAAGGGTCCCTGGAAACCTTGTCGCCGACCTTGGGAATTGATCGCTGACCATACCATATGCCAAATCTTCAGACCAGCGGCTCGTTCCATGACAGCCCTTTTTGTCCCATAGACCAAGTAATCCGAGCCGTCTATTGACCAAAACTCTCGCATAATTCGTGTTATCCATGTCCAAATTCTTATTCCGGCGGTGGGCTACGAAAATGCTTTGTCTTGCGAGGAAAGCCATGGAAGCATGTTGCTCGGATCAGATGCCATCGGATTACAGACTCGCGCCTTGGACGATCTTTTTCTGCTACCTATCGTGCCCATGACTGAAAGTGCTTGAGCAGAAACTATCAGAAAACATTATAGTGGAAATTAAGGTAGAGTCACAGCCTAATATTGAATGAGAGAAAAGAAAAACACATTTTCGACTGCGCTGAATGTAATTAAAGAGCATCTTGATTCCTTTGCTTCCGCGTTGCCTCCTCATTGCTTCGTTGCTTCGCCGTTGCTATCCGCGAGGAGGTTGCGTTGCGGTTTCCTCGTTTTCTGCCATTTTGCTTGTTTACCCTTCTTCCCTTCTTCCCTTCTTCCCTTCTACCTGCCGTCTCCATGCTTTTTTCCCTCTTCATCAACATCAACACCTCAAATAACCTAAATTGATTCTTCTCAGGGCTCAGTCTACTGATTGAGTCTTCCATTCCATTCATTTTGCATACAATCAAGCATTCAATTATACTTCCCTACATCACATTCTCTCCTCCCAACCCAGCAAACAGACAACACTCGACCGGGTCAACCCGTTTGCCATACTACTCTCAACCCTTCGACGTGAGTTGCTATATTTCATACATACTGCGCGCAATCTACGAGGATTCAGGATCCAGAAGTCTTGCCAATGACCTCGGCGGGCTTGTTGATTCACATCTTGCGACTCTCAATTTCTCTGGCCGAGAACCACATTCACTTGCTCTGCTCCAGCTAGCTGCACATCCAATGTCACAGTCTGTGGCTATTCAACTTATCTAGAAACGACTGACATATCTGTCCATCCTTCTGCTGACAGCTCCCACATTCTTCTTCATCATAAATCTAAATTGACGCTCCCTAGGTTTATCAGAACTATGAAGACTACTACTATCATCTCTCTCGGCTTTGCCGCCACAGCCTGTGCGAACATAGTCATCAACCATGTTCCCTTGACATGCGACCCAAACAGCCCCAAAGTTTACCATGGTTGTCTTCGTGGCCAAGAATGTATGGACGACGGCAGGTTAGTTACCCCCCTAACAACACAGGATTCGTGACTGACGCTTTCTCAGCTGCATAGCCTCTAAAAACATCGACTACCCTATCTCCTTCCGCCCCGTAATTGACAACATGCCCAGAGACGCACCGGTATACTCTACCGACGGAGATTGCGGTCCCAATTCCGGCAATACCATATGTGATCCAAATAGTACGGTTTATTCTGGTGGATGTTGCTCGGTACGTCCTATGGTGTAGCCTTTGAGCATGCGAGGCTGATATGGGACTAGCAATACGGATTCTGCGGAAACACTGACAAGTAAGTGAATTGTATTATGCTCTGGTTGTAGCGATGACTGACAATAATGTAGTCATTGTGGTGATGGATGTATCTCTGGATGCAAGCCTCGCCCAGACGGACAATGTGGAACCAAATTCGGTGGCGCTCCTTGCGACCCGAAGGGTGCTTACGGAGGATGCTGTTCTTCATACGGGCATGTTATTCTGATCAGGTTCTCTTTTTTGAAGCTCTCAATCTAACATATGCTTCTATAGATACTGCGGCTCTACACCAGAACACTGCCTTACAATTAATGGATGCCAAAATGGCTGCACAGATGGTCCATCTACCACGCCTGTGATTGCTGACCCACCGCCGACTTCGACCCCTGCTGAGCCTGTTATCGGACCCGTGTCGACGACAACAGCACCTGGAGCTACGGCAACCGGTGTTGTAACCACTGATGGAAGTTGTGGTACCTCGAATAACAACACTGTCTGTGGTAACTGGCAAAATGGGAACTGTTGTTCCATGTATGGATTTTGGTAAGCAAGCATCTTGAACATTATAGAACCGGAATCTGACAATGGGTAGTGGGAGCACCAGTGCACATTGTGGTGCCGGATGTCAATCTGGGAATTGCCTCAACGCTCCAGCCGTGGCTGCTCCAGGTCCAAGTCCAGCACCTCCCGCTCCAAATGGAGGATCCTTTGCCGTTATCGGTCAATCTGGCGTCCCCGCAATGCACGCTGCTCTTATGCCAAATGGCCGTGTGATGATCCTTGATAAGCTGGAGAACTACACGCAAATAAAGAATGCAGATGGCTTCTATGCAATGTCTTCAGAGTATGACCCTGGGACCAACAAGGTTGTACCTCTCGCATACTTGACGAATGCGTTTTGCTCAGGTGGTGTATTCTTGGCAGATGGGCGTGTCGTATCTCTTGGAGGCAATGCTCCATTGTTATTCATTAATCCTAACATTGGTGATGGATTCAATGCCATTCGATACCTGTCTCGATCAGCAACGGATGCAAACCTCGACGGTCAAAGCTGGAGTGAACCTGGGAATAAACTCGCTAGTAATCGATGGTATGCCACTGCTCAGACAATGCCTGACGGAACAGTATTCGTCGCCTCCGGAAGTCTCAACGGTTTTGACCCTACAGTTATATCCAATAACAACCCGACGTATGAGATCCTCAATCCAGTGGCTGTGTCGCAAGGCAAGAACATCCCCTTGGCCATCTTGACCAAAAACCAACCTTACTATATGTACCCCTTCGTTCATCTCCTGAGAGATGGCACCCTCTTCCTGTTCGTCGCCAAAGCATCGCAAATATTTGACGTTCAATCCAATACTGTCATCAAAGAGCTTCCGGATCTCATTGGCGACTATAGAACGTACCCAAACACTGGTGGTAGCGTCCTACTTCCCCTTTCTAGCGCGAACATCTGGGAGCCAGAGATTATCATTTGTGGGGGCGGTGCCTACCAGAATATCAACGCTCCCACGGATCCAAGCTGTGGTCGCATCGAACCTCTAAGCACAGACCCAAAGTGGGAAATGGACTCTATGCCTGCAGGTCGGGGTATGGTGGAAGGAACATTGCTTCCGGATGGAACAATTGTATGGCTCAATGGTGGTAACCGCGGCGCCCAAGGATTTGGACTCATGAAAGATCCAGAACTAGGGGCTCTTATGTATGATCCTTCCAAGCCACTTGGTCAGAGATTCACCACTCTTGCAATCTCCGCCATTCCTCGACTTTACCACTCCGTCGCACTTCTGCTGCTTGACGGTACTCTGATGGTCACTGGATCTAATCCTGTGGAGATGCCCATACTGACCCCCAGTGCTCAAAATCCCTATGTCACGGAGTTTCGAGTTGAGAAGTATGTCCCGCCATACTTGCAAGGCGAGAACGCAAACAGACGCCCCACAAACATCAATATCTCGTCACATACCATCAAGGCTGATGGAGGCAAGTTTGTGGTCACCTTCAACGCTCCTGCCAACGCACAAAAGGGACAGGTGGTGTTGTATCACGGCGGATTCGTGACTCATTCGGTGCATATGGGTCATCGCATGTTAGAGCTGGACATTCAAGGTTGGGTAGTAGGAGGAGTTCAGCAAAGCCTGACAGTCTTCGCTCCTCCGAACAACAACGTCGCCCCTCCCGGACCATACGTAGTTTACATCATGGTTGATGGTGTACCAGCAATGGGACAATTCGTTCAGATTTCTTGATCTCCGCAGGTGGTAAGATAGACTAGGATTGCACATATTTGGTGTTTTGCAGCATGGCGATGGCGTACGGAGTAGAATTGTAAACGAATGGAAATTTGGGCCAATGGCGAATAGGCGCGCGCTTGATAGATGATAAATTGGAAGTTGGTTCTTTAGTAACCTCTTATACAACTCTTTTCAAGTAATCCCGAGAACCAACATTCGGTGAAGAGACAATAAAGGATAGTGGTTCGTTTTGGAAGCGCTGAAGGAGCCCATGAAACTAGGTGGAGTGGTTTTAGCGGGGGCCGAACGACGCCACGACGCCAAGCTACAGGGCTGAAACAAGTATACGCTTCTTTTATCCCCGCCTCCATCCAATTTGAAAAAGGATTCCTAGTAGTATAAAGAGAAGGAGCAATACCCTCTCATATCCGCACACATCAGTGAGAAGTAGGGTATTCCATAAATACGTATAAACTTCATTGGACAACATACGACAAAACACGAGCTATCACATAAAACAGCCCCCAAAGCAACGACACGCTAAATATAGCGCTTGGGCATCCGTTGTTAATGCAGTGCAGTCGTTGGGGCTGCAAGGCTAATGCACCGAGGTTTATTCGCTTTTCAGCTGACTTATCCTCATCCATTCTTCTCCCTTCGTTCACGCAAATCCCGTATTTTTTGCTTGTTGATTGACGAAGAGGGGACTCGAATAAAGGCAACATGTCTCTAGATCCACGCGATTCCCGCACAAGAGCCCGGTCTAAGAGTCCGGGCCGTCGCGATGCCTCGCGTAGTAGAGGTGATGGGGGGGAAGAGAGGGAGCATTCGCGGGTCAGGGCGCCGAGTCCGCCTACGAGTCGGTATGAGGAACGGGAAACTACGATTACTCGAGGAGGGAGGGAGAGGGAGCCGGATATTGTGACTGCTGAGCCTAGAGGGTTGGCGTATGGTGCAGCGTCGCAGTATCGAGATCACTCCCCCGCACCTGGTGCGCGCGAACGCGAACGTGAACGCGATCCGTATGCGGTGCCTGGTGGATTCAAGGAGGAGGAGGAGCGACGCGATGTTAGGTACAACGACAGCAGAGGGGGGAGGGAGAAGGAATATTACAAGGAGAACACTTATTCGAGGGAGGAAGTGTATAAGGATGAGTATGGACGGCCCACGAGCCCGCCTTCGAGGGAGAGATATGAGTATGAGAGGGAGCGCGAGAGGGAGCGCGAGAGAGAAAAGGAGAGAGATCCGAGACTCTACGAGGATCAACATGCCAGACAGAGGAGCGGCTCGTTCAATGTCCAGGCGGGGCATTCGAGTATCTCTGGTGGCATCAGTATCGGGCACGATAAACATGGAAGGTCACCATACGAGCAATCTCCTTCTCCTCCTCATGGCCCTCCTCCTGGTTCTTCCTATATGCCGCCCTATAGAACGTCGCCGCCTTCCAAGATGTCCTCGTATGCGGAGCCGAAGAAGTGGGAGTATGCGCAGCCAGATGAAAATATCACCTATTCGAGGCAAGATAAAACGTATGGGGCTCGTCCTGCCAGTCCTCCGCAACAATACAACTCGAGGGACTCGAAACCGCAATCTCGTCGTGATCGTGAACGCCATGGCAGCAGCGATGCGCTGGCCTATGGAGCGGATTCTTCTGCGAGGTCTTCTAAGTCGCAGATTGTTACTGTTGAGCCTGGAGCACGATATCGTCGAGATGCTTCACCGAATCCAGGACTGGCTCCTAGAATGCACTCACTTTCCGTATCTACCGGAAATCATGGTGGAGCTTCAATGAGTCTAGCAAATGCGCCAGGGTCACCATTACTCGAAGCATACCACGGCACATACCAATCAATCTCGCCCATGCCATCACCACTTCTCATAGCCTCCCACTCACACTCCGACGTCAACTTGATAGAACCGCTCTCCCCATACGGTTCCGACGATGACCGAAGAGGAGGCAAGAAAGGTAGACGAACAGCACGCTTCCACGACCCAGAAGAGGAAGCAACCATCTTAGCCAAAGCCCTAAAAGGCGAAAAGCGCCACCCAGACACCCAGCCTCTCATCGAAATCCTTCCCGGTCTTACACACGAACAAGTGCTCGACCTGCGGGTGGAATATAAACGGATCGTCAAAACGGGTTCGGAGAAAAAAGGCGTCAATATTGCTAAGCACATTAAGATGCGTTTGAAAGAAGAAGATTCCTCGCTCATGAAAGCTTGCTATGCTTGCGCGTTGGGGAAATGGGAAAGTGAGGCGTATTGGGCGAATTTCTGGTACCAAGGCGAGAAATCACGACGCGAGCTATTGATTGAATCCCTGATGGGGCGTACGAACCGCGAGATCAGGCAAATCAAAGACGGGTTCTCGGATAAGAAGTACAGCGATAGTCTAGTCAAGTGCATGAAGACCGAGCTCAAGGAAGATAAGTTTAAGAAAGCGGTTCTATTAGTTCTTGACGAGAGGAAGATGGAGGAGCGGCCGGGGTATGGAATCGATCGTGATTTGCTAGAGGATGATGTGCGGGATTTGCACAAGGCGGTTAGGAGTGAGAAGGGGGGCGAGAGCGCAATGATTGGCATTATTGTTGTGAGGAGTGATTCTCATTTGAAAGAGGTGCTTAGGGCGTATGAGAGTACATACCGAGCGAACTTTGCAAGGGAGATGTTAAAGAAGAGTGGCAATTTGGTTGTATGTCTACCCTCCCCTCCTATCATTTCCTCAAATTCAAAGCAAAACTGACTTTGTATATCCAACAGGGCGAACTCCTAGCACACATCCTCAACGGCGTAATCAACAAGCCGGTCCGCGACGCCCTGCTCGTGCACCATGCGCTCTCCCTCTCCAAATCAGACAGCATCCGAACCGAGCTCCTCATCTCGCGTCTCGTGCGCTACCATTGGGACCGTCCGCACATGGAGGCCGTGAAGAGGGAGTACAGGAATCGCTACGGCATTGAGATGCAGAAGGCTGTCGCCGAGGGCACGCGCAGTGATTGGGGACGCTTTTGTGAGATGCTATGTGTGAGACGCATGGGGGATGAGGTTAGGGAGGTTACGAGGGTCGATGAATATTCTGAGAGGAGGATTGAGAGGCATTAATGGGAGTTTGAATGGGTTATCGCGAGATGGATGGTTCATTTTACGCTTTTGTTTTAGTAGGATTAGGTATGCGGTGGGTGGATGGATGGATGGATGGATGATCTTATGAGGATTTTCCTTAGTCCGGAGGGATGATTGATGTGTCTGGGCTTCCTTGCCTGCTGAATTTACGGATCGACTATACGTCATACCATATCGTTGCAATTTTCATATCCATTTTTATATCCCTTTATTTTCGCTTTTGAAATGGAAGATGCTTGTTTATCAAGTGATTCAGTTCCGACCATGACTTCCCTAGCAACGGACTGCTCATTTGGACGTCACCAAACTGAAAGCCAAACCAGGTTATTGATGGAACATCATATTAAGCATCAAATATCCTCTGAATTTTGATCGATAGCAAACCCCGCTCCAGCGCGACAACGTATATGCACCAGCCTTTTGCCGATAAAGTTACAAAGCAGACCTCGCCGACATGGACTCTGGAATCTTGTAGGAAGGGTTTCATAGAATGGTAGATCCGGATCAGTCTTTCACTTTCTTTATGTACTAGAACGGCGGCAAACTTTTACGAGAGACGCTACCCCAGAAAAGTCCCAGCCGTTGCGTTCTTATTGCGTGCGACTCATGGGAGGATCAAGAATTGTATGAAGATGGCATTGTAATTTTGACACATATCTTTTGACGTCAATAAACGTTTAATTGACCCTCACTGTCACTATCTAGAACCATACGCAAGTGCGGAGAAGTCTGATGCATTCTCTCATCAGTAATACGAATATTATTATAGGATACATTCTTATTCCAACTCCGTGTTAGCCACGCAGCACATTGATTTAGAAGATCCATCCCACCAAGTCCTCTCTTTGCCTCTCTAGACTTGCTGCACCACTAGAATTGGCACCTACTGCGCCATCCAAACTACCTGCAGTCCATTCAGTTTCGATATTCTGACCGAAACCATCAGAGTTGTTGTGGACAACTAGCATAGCACCTTTTCCTAATTTTGGAATACGATCTCTAGCTTCCCCTAAATCATATTCGCCGCCTTTGCCCTGAAATAGGTCTTTTTTGCTGCACACTTCTATGTGGGATTGTTTTTCTAGTGCCTTTTTGAGTAGTTTCAAGGCCGGCTTGTCCTCATAGTCGTTGAATCCAAACACTCTCATGTTATTGAACTTGTTCTCCTGGGACACGAGCTTCAATGCCATGATAAGAAGCCGGTTTAAAATGGTTGCTCCCATTTTTCGCGCAAATATGGATGGTGGGTCGTAGGTGTATACATAGCCCTGTGGGCACATGCTTTCTAGTGCAGAAATTTCGTTGCGTACTTGGTGTATGGTTGTGTTGAGGAGCAGTTCTAACGAGACAACTTGGTTGCAAGGAAGTTCTGTGAATCTTGTGGAAATCGTGTTTTCAAAATTCGTAAGTAAATGGGACTCTGGAGCTGTTATCAGACCCTCGATGTATGTGATACTGTCTTGAACCGACAAGCAAAACTCCGTATCAATCTTGTTTCTCGCAGGCAGCAAACGGTCCTTTGTCAAGTGATACACCATATGTCTGCGCAGCAGGCCATCGTAATCATTCCTCGGCCTATCATCTTGTTTCTCATCTCTCGTTATAATTTCCAAATCAGCATTCTCAAGCAGGTCCTTTCCGTGAACTTCTTGACCACGCAATCTCGCGACCTCTAACATAACATCCCGCCCCTCGAAATCCATCTGAATAGAGGCACTCAGCACCACATTCCTCACCGTCCGTATCCCATTTTGATTCCCGAATTTCGTAACGCCATGTCCAAAGCTATACCGATAGTCACCCGTCATCACAGCAGCCATGACCGGCGTGACGAAAGTATGCATGGCGCCTTCCATATTCGTGATCTCGTCTGCTCTGCCCTTCGCATTTCTACCGATAGACACAAACTTAACGCCGAGAGCGCTGCTTTTCTTATTGCGCATTAGATGCTCGATCATGTTTCCCGGGACAAATGAGCTGGCGCTGATGAGGGGTGGTGATACTAGCGAGAGGTTCTTGAGGTAGAAGTTGCGGGGTGAGCTGTTGGTGGGGACTGGGCTCGTGACGAGGATGTCTGAGCAGAGATCTGGTGGACAGCTGAATAGCTTTGAGTTTTGTTTGAGTTCGTAATTCATTTTCATTGATTTGTTATGTTTCTTTTGAGTTTGGAGAGCAGATGTTGATTTGTTGGTGGTGAGTCTACGGCTAGTAGGCTGCCTATAATGCGCCACGTGAGGAATGTTTCTATTAATAGCCCCAATTCATTACATATTCCCCTAAAATACTGCGTAAATTATTTTGTTTTGCATTAGATAAAATGAACTTCTAAAATTAATTGAGAAGGTAAATGGAATGTTGAAACAAGCCAGTAACAGGGAAGCCAAAGATATTTCGAGTGAACAAAACAATAGCATTGTTCTATAATACGCATGTGTATATAAATTCTGATGCGTACAAGACCATTCCTATTCTGTCTTACACCTACATACATACCAACCTGAACAGGCACCAAAATGGAAAACTCAATTAGCACAACAAAGCCACTCGAGGCATCGTCTAAAGACAGAGTCTTCACAAAGTTCCCTGAACTCCCAGCAGAGCTTAGGCTTAGGATTCTAGATTTCGCTGCACTGCAGAATCAAATCGTTTGTTTGGAAGTGAAGCAGGAAGATTTCGTGGACCTCACGACTCCACCCTCCAGTACAGTCCGCGCACCTTCCATTGGAATGTTGTCAGCAACCTATGAAACCCGCAGCACGATATCGAAGGACTGGAAACCCAGCTTCAGATCTTGGACTATGCGCCCAATATACTTCAACCCGGATCGAGATGTCCTCTTTTTGATGGACAGGAGCGCTCTCTCGAAATTCGCAAGTAGTACGACTACCAATGCGGAGGCAGAATCTACGCGTTTTATAGCCTTGAATCCGAGCTTCGAATTCGAACGTCTCTGTGGGCAGATGAATTCTGGCGATTACGATATAGCCATTTGGGAATCCTATTTTTTGATGAGGACCTTACTTAAAAATTGCCGAAACCTTGACGAGATCGTTTTCACGGTAGAAAAATACTCCAATGAAGAGAATGCTAGACTGACAAAGCGGCTGAAAGAACTGTATGATAGTGTTCAAGGCATGCTGAGACTTGAATTTAAGCCATGCCCCCCAGATTGGGTCAATGGAAAAGTGCCGAGAATGCCAGTATTTTCGCTTTTGAATTACAACCCTACTCCCGAGGGCATTGCGGAGATGGATGAGGAATTGGTTGCCAGAAGAATGTCTGCTGCCAGGCTCTCTAAGTAGACCAAGCCCGAAAGCATGGTTGCGAATGAGGTTATACTGGGAAACCTGGGAACAAATTGAGTAAATATTATAGTTGTAGGTGAGATCAGAATAGAATTCCTGGTCATGAAAAATAGAACAGAGAGCGGACAGGGAGTAAAATTATGCTAAACAATAAATGAATTATTCCCCCCCAGATTCCATCGTCCTGGGCATCAATAAAGTTCCATTATACCTAAACCAACCAGGTAAATCCTTGGTCTAAATGAAAAGTTCAAATTGTAAATTCAGAATCAAAAAGCGACTGCATTAACCACCGGTGCGATCATAAAATAATTTGAAGCATGTGAACCCGACTATACTGCCTTTATCCAAAACCACTAATCTCCTTGCGGCATATATAGAAGACTAAGTGCTGCCACATGATGGTGGTTCGCTGAAGTCCATTTGCCCTGAAGATTTAGAAGAGTCGCTCTTGATTTGGTCCTCGTACTCCTGCTCAAAGAAGAATTTATCTCCGCCGAACGCGGGATTCAAGTCACTAAGCCAGGTAGCTTTGGGATCGAACTTTGCGTAGAATGGCGCTTTCGTCCACGCAGGGTTGCGCGCTTGGAGGAACTTCAGGTTGAAGACTTTTTGGAGTCCCTTGCCATCTTCGGAGGGGATGTCACTGATTCCCTCGATCTCAATTTTTCCTGGTCCTGCTGACATCGATGGCCCTCTTACAGTACGTCCGCAACCGGAAGCTGCAGATTTTGCGTCGTTGAAGATCTCGTAAGCGCGGGCTAATGGCACAGAGAAATAATCGTGAGCGCCGGTATCTCGCTCAATAAACCTTTTGCACGTTACATGTTAGCATAACTTGTAGTTAGTTTACGAATACTCCCGAAATCTTACATGTAATATGGAATAGCTCCTAGTTTCACCTGTTGATTCCACATCTCGGTCCACACGGGGGCTGAATCATTGATACCACGGACCAGTGGGCTCTGGGTTCTGATGTTGGCACCAGTCTTTCGAATTAGGCGCATCGCCTCCTGGACTTCTAAGGTTTCCAGCTCACGAGGGTGAGTGAAATGCGCTTGTATCGTCAGGTGCTTCCCTGAACTTACAATCTCTTCGAAGTATTTGAGCGTCGTTGTCGCCTCTGGATCCGTAGTGAAACGATATGCTATCAACGAATTAGCATGAGAAAAAGCGGAGTTGGGGGAAGGAGCTAAGGAGCTAAAGAACTTAGGAGCTGTCTCAAGAGCCGGGACCCCATATAATGCGGATCACTTTTCTTTGGCTCCTGACACAGGTCTCAGCCCCAGAACTAGAAATCAAGGCTTCACTGTAGGGAAATATATCTTACGCCAATAAGCAAGGGACTTTGTGCCGATTCGAATGGTGTCCAGATGACTTGTGGCGGGGTTATTCAGCAGTGGGTTGACGTAAGCTCGTATCATCTCCGATGTCATTACCATGGGGTCGCCGCCGGTGAACAGAACATCTTTGACTTGTCGATGCTGAGCGATGTATTCCATCAGAAGTTGCGGAACTTTGCCTTTAAACTGTTGCTTGGATCCGACATCTGTAAACTGTGCCCAACGAAAGCAGTATGTACAGAAAGCATGACAGAATTGACCCTAAACAATATCTGTTGGCATTCATGCTTACTGACAGACGAGCCAAAGACAAACGAACCGGAGACAAACCAACCTCTGCCGGAAAGAATAGTACTGTCTCCTGGTATTTATGCTGACAGCCCAGAACATCACGGCCCTCAAGCTTGGGGACATTTTCTTCTTTTTGGCCAGCAGGATGAGGATTGAGGCCGTTTCTGATTAATTTAGCTCTATCGACTATAAAGTTTCTCTTGCACCTCTCTTTTACGTGGTCACACATCTCTGTAGTGAGGATTGCTGACAACATGCTTTCGAGTTGTTCCGGCTTTAGCATGTCTGGCTGTGGGAAAGTGAGGCGAAATATGGGGTCTTCAGGGACATTTGACCTAGAGAGAATAAGGATCAAGATGTAAAAGGCCACCTGCGCGCCGTGAAAAGGGAAGTCAGGGAGTGAAAATATATGAAGTCATACCAGTCAATTAACTTGTTTATAACGTAAGGATTATTCCTGAACGGAAAAACAGAAGCTGCAGCATCATAATGCCGAGCGTTAAGATGGGGGGCGCGAGCGGCGAGTAGTGGTTTGATGATGTTCTTGCTGTACAATTCCCACTTCATGTTGGCGAGTGTAGAGAGTTGGTCGTAGGATAGGTACGTTATTGTAGAAATGATCAAGTAGCTGAGGATGCTATCTAGTAATAGCTTAACGGCGTGAAGCAATCAAAGCAGTGAACTACTTGGTGGCTTGATGATTTGAACTAGAATGGAAGCAGAATAGGAATTCGCTGTCTACTAGCAGACCGAGTATTGTCGTGGCGAAGAGGTTGGAACTCTGAAGTAAGGAATTTGATTGCTGTGAAGAAAAGGGCCGACAAGAGACAATGACCGGTAGGACTGTGTAGCATATATACATTGCCATCTATAGGGGCTCATGGGTCGACTCTTTTGGCAACCCACGAGCGTTGCACAGCTGGAGCCTCTGCGTCCAAATAGGGACGCCTTCCCGACCCACCGACTCGGTATGTGGTGTTATGCACTGGGCTATACCAGATATCCTTGTTCTGCCATATTAATCCGCATGTACAGTCAGCTTTTTGCTAGCTCTCATAAATTTGATCATGTACAACACGACAAATCATAAAGCTGAGTTGGGCTGGCCCCCAGACTAATTGTTGGTATCCCCGCCAGATCCTGGTAACACAAGCTTGCAAATGTCACACCAAGTTCTACAAAATCTTTCATTGGCTAATATGGAAACGCCATTTAATTATGTTGTAAGAAAGTAGTCAGATTCGAGCTCAATATATCAATCAGCTGAAGTAAAAGCATTTGTAAGTAAAAAGACGAGTTGAAGAGCGGGAACGAGGCCTTGTACCCTCACAGAATTGGTGCCAAAATCCGAAGCGAAATGCGGTAGAATGTACATCCAACTGGGGTGAACTCGCAAGCGGGATAGAACACTAGGATCATGCTGGATATCTCTGTCGAGTATCTCTCACGTTTACTGGAATAGAAGTTTATCTAATCATCGACGATCGCCTTCGGAGACTTCTTCCGGATAACAAACCAACAATTCTGTATTTGTGATTTCCCGATGCGAAGGCTAAGAACAAAGTGTAGGCGGCGAGGAAAAAGCCTCTGGGAAAAGATTTGTGACGATTCCTCAGCACTGGGAATCCGCTGACAATGCAGAAAACGGTATGATCGAAGGTGATCGCACCATGTCTAGACGACCACAAAGAATAAGTATCCTGTGACCTTTTCACGGCTCTATGTCAGCGTAGACGGAACATCTAGGAACCGAAGCAAACAAGAATGTCACGACCCAACCAATCGATTTTGATCTTGGCACTGTTTGAGGCAGGTAAAAACTAATGCGGGCCTCAAGTTGTCGTTGTCAGGCCGTCCTGCATCGCATCCTGGATAAAGATGGTCATCCGCAATGGTTCTATCGCAAGAATGAAGCGAATTCCGGGAAACAAGTGTCGGTAATACGCTCTTCATCTTCGAAGCAGAGTCCGTATCACGAGCAGCAATCATCGATCTCCGTGTTGTAAATATGTGGGCGCGGCGCCAAGGACATGACAGAGAAGCGACCAATGAAATTGCTAGGGGTTCAGACCCCTGCGACCCAAGTCCTTGGCCCAAGGCAAGTCACAGGGATGAAGATAGTAGACTTGCAGCCAGTGGGTGGGTCTTACCAAAGCAATTGTTTTTGGTCTTCAAATGGTTGCAACTATGCACAGAACGATGTGAAATGCAATCGCACCGAAGAAATAAATGAATTTATCCTAGTAGAGACATGAACATGCTAGGAAAATAGTGTCCCACTAGGTAGGCTGCTTTAGTTGTATACGTTAATTCCCAGCCAGAATAGAAATTGAGGCAGCGGAAGAGATACTTGGATATTCTCATATCATGGTCTCAAAGTGAGGATAATTCAATTTTGCCATTTGGCTAGTGTGGTAGATTCTGCAGGGTCTCTAGTCGTCACAGCGTAATATTCCACTAGAAGTATAGAGAATAGGGCAAGAGGCTTCAAGACAAGAAACGCATGAGCAGCACTTGCTCTAGAATGTGCCCAAAAGCCACTTGGCATGTAATCGAGGCCGGTCCAATTTGTCGAGCCGCATCGAAGTCGAAGAATCTGGGGAAATGGCACCACTGAAATGTTCCACAAATACGGTTCCAATGATAACAGTCTCGCAGGGCTTCGCATTCGTGATCCAGATCTACCAAACACGAACCCCTAGAATCACCATATCAAGTTCGAAGGAGGCCCTGCCTGCTATCATTGTAGGGTATTGCCTTCCTAGTTCGATGAAGGACGTTGCAACCGTTCTGCTCAGAACCATACCCAGTACCACTATTGTTGTTGATGAAATATGTTTGCTGACCATATGGCCTGACCCAACTTATTGGCTGACTGCGAAAGCTAAGCAATTCAGGTATGTCGAAGAACGCCGCGTCTGGCATGTGAACGTGTCGCTCGAAGCATGTCGACAGAGCTGGGAGGATTATTCGGAAGACAGGTCCGGCATACAGTGATGACTGCAGTATACATGAAGTAGCATGGAGGTTTGTAGATGGGATGAAGAGAGTTACGGTGATTATTTCGGGCAAATCCCTCCGGTAGGGGTTTCCCCGTCACTAAAAAGGAGTCAAAATCGCGGCAAGCAAGAGCAGAAAGAACACGTCATCCACTCCCCATGATCTACCGGTCTGCCATGCCAGGCGCAATTTTCTGGAACAGATGATCGTGTTGATTGAGGGAGGTCAGAATGATTGTCCAGAACGCACACGCGGGTGATGTTGATGAAGTGTTGTTGAGAAATTGGAATGACTCGCAAGCACCGCAAGCGCAGTGTTAAGACGAGTCAGGGAATGATCCACAATGAACAATTCCATATTCAGGCAAAGATTTGGCATGTCATTGGAGGGCCAAGTGGCACGAGTTCTTTCACAAAAGCAATTGTATTTTTTCATGTTGAGTAACCTCAAACATCATGCAGACAGCCAATCAGATTTTTTGGCAATTCTATGCATCCCCTGCCTTGCTGTGTCATCTAGAAAATGGTTCGATATCGTCTATCCATGTCTGACTTGAAACACACGAGTTAGAATTTCGAATTCTTGTTATAACGTTCAAGTACAAGAGTACAATCAAAGCGTGGGCTTTTGGTAGTGGACTCTGTGTGAAGTCACTGTTCAATTGAAACAAATCATAAGAGTTCGTCGAATTCTCAGCAATTACTCAATAAACTACCCGGGAAAATAGCCTAACCGGAAGATATAAAGAAAAGCACCGAGCAGCGTATGATGGTGGAGTCGTTATAAGAATAGGGATTTTTGCGAGGGTAAAGTAAGGTATCCATTGGCTATATAGCTCCTTAGATGTGATCATTTATGCTTTATCTGGAGATCAAACAGCCGAAAGACCCTCTTTTTAATAGAAGAGGTATATTTCCGGCGCAAAAACCCATAGGAAGCCATCAAAATACTTTTTGCAAGTTAGGTGGCAATACTCTGTACCTTCGTGTCTGTATTTTGATACGCTCACCTCATAAAAGGAAGCCAGAGACGAAAATACACGTACTGACTACGTACTTTGCTTTTGGGAACAGCCGCGTTCTTCCAACCTATCTCTTATGCCAACGAATTTCTGAACCCTTCAGACATATGTTTTCTAAGAGTCTAGCTTAGCAATCAGACTCTGTCAAGGTTCCCATTTACTCTCATCCAAAACACTTTCACATACCTGGGAGCCCTCATAGGTGAGGCTCGATTTGGTTGGACCGGACACTGAGGCTGAAGGGTTAGTCTTATCACCAACGAATCCCAAATCAACCTTGCTGCTTCGTCGCATCATGGAAGGTAAGGGCCCGCCCATTGCAAAGAGGATGCTCCAGTAGCTATCTAGCGAACTCTGTTGGAACCGTCCGAAGGTTTGTGATTGCGCATTCCGGGAAACGTAACCGTTATTCTACGACTAACCGGGGAAGCAACATGAACTTTCCGGATTGCTGCCAACATGGTGACGTGGATCTAGAGTCGTTCCCGGTTCCCTGGAACCACCCTCCAAATACATCCGGCCAGCGGTGAAATGTAATCCTTGGAGAACGAAGGAGGCTCGGAAGCTTACTCCGTAGAATATGCAGTGTGATTGGGGCTCCTGCAGCCCTGCGGCGCGTGTTGTCAAAGGTCGAGAGTATGGAGTATGGCGGCCGGTTTGCTGCCCTCTCAAAAGTAGGGACAGAGGATAACCAACAGGATCAACACAAATTTCGCCGATGAAGATAGCAAATACCACCTCTACAATTGTACTCGATGGTTCCAACTTTTATACCAACAAGACACAACACCAGCATTATTTCCGGCGTCGGTATTCCCGGCCTTGCGAAGTATGGTCCAGTCATTTGCAATATATTTGAACTATGTCGTACCAGCATCCACCAGTTGTGGGAGAAAGAGGTAGGAGTGGCATCCCAGGGCTTAGGCGGAAACTTTGCAACTAGTTTGGACCGAGATATAATCTGAGCAGGTCGTTCCGGGAAAGTTATCGACGTGGACGACGAGGTGGTATCTATAAAAATCTTAGTAAGTGAAACTATGGAAAATGAAGAGGCTATGGTAAATAACGTTCAACAATGAGTCAACATTCGAATTCCCAATGAGCCTTACCCTATCAAAGATCACCCCTTAGTGTTTTGGTCTGCTAGACCTAGAGATACACCGTCACAAAATTGTCACAAAATCAACGGCTACTCTTTGATTGCTATTTGATGACCCTAACGGAACTGTACCTACCAATCTACAAGAATATATGGAAACAATGCTGACAACCTGATTTCAGCTTGGAAATTTCCTTTTACGAGGGGCTTATACGCATAGAGCTAAGTAGCTAGTTGAAAATCCATCAGGAAATTTCACTGAATGATCCTTCTCTCTTGTAGACAGATGGAGGTAGTCGCGCGGTTTCCTCGAGATGGCTAGACCCTACTGCAAGGAACTAATGCTGCGGACACTTGAACGACTGCTGAGTTCTTGCTCTGCAGGAACTAAAGAGTTTTTGACTCTTGCGAAAAGTTGTTGAAAGAGTAAGAGAAGACGAAGCTACTGAAAGAGCGGAAAATTACAAGTTTGGTCACGTGCCTACGACTACTGCTTTCTACCCCGCGCCTGAGCCCCGCGCCATCCCGTTCCCCTCTCCTCTTCTGCACCAATTCCGGGACCGGATTAAATGCCGGAGGGAACAATCAGTGGGATGAAGATGAGTGGGGATTCCTGATTCTCTCTTCCCTTCTTTTCTTTTGCTTTCCGTTCCTCCTTTTTATATCTATCTCCGTATACAAAAGCGTCTCAATTGTTTCACTATTCATCATGGCAGACACACGTTTCAAGCTGAACACGGGTGCTGAAATCCCAGCGCTGGGTCTGGGAACTTGGCAGTCCGCCCCTGGGGAGGTCAAGAAAGCAGTCTCCTATGCGCTGTCTATTGGATACAGACACATTGATGCTGGTATGGCAACCTTCACCTTAAGTCTGCGATGCAGCGTCAACTAATCAGTCTAGCCTACTGTTATGCCAACGAAGACGAAGTGGGAGAAGGGCTGAAAGAAGCCTTCAAGAGTGGTATTAAGAGAGAAGATGTTTTCGTCACCACAAAACTCTGGTGTACCTACCACTCTCGGGTCGAGCAAGCTCTGGACACGAGTTTGAAAAGCCTGGGTCTAGATTACGTTGATCTATATCTCGTACATTGGCCTATTGCGATGAATCCTAATGGCAAGTCCTGCTCCTATCTTGTTCCTGCATCATATACCATTGCTAACACAACTTTGTAGGGAACCACGAGAAGTTTCCCAAGCTCCCTGACGGCTCGCGTGATCTGGTCAGGGAACACTCACATATACAAACATGGAAGTCGATGGAGAAGCTGCTAGCAACAGGCAAGGTGAAAGCTATTGGGGTGGCAAATTATAGCGTTCGATACCTGGAGGAATTGCTGCCGCAGGCCACAGTCGTGCCTGCTGTGAATCAGATTGAGAATCATCCCTCTCTACCACAGCAGGAGATTGTGGACTTCTGCAAGTCAAAGGGAATTCACATCACGGCATACAGCCCCCTTGGTAGTACTGGAAGCCCGATGTTCAAAGCAGAACCTGTCGTGGAAGTTGCAAAGAGGCGCAACGTTACACCTGCCTCTGTACTGCTGAGCTATCATAGTGAGTTCCAAGGATTATTCGATTTATGTATACTAACAGCACTAGTCGCCCGAGGAAGTTCTGTGCTAGCCAAGTCTGTTACTCCTGAAAGGATAAAGGCAAATATGGACCTGATCATTCTCGATAAGTCGGACATGAAGGTCCTCACGGATTACTCCAAGGATTTAGAGAAATCTGGAAAGCTTGTCCGATATGTCTATCCTGAATTCGGAGTTGATTTTGGATTCCCTGATAAGTCTTGAGGGATTGTTGGGAAAACATCCATGAGTATGAGAAGAGACCTTCACGTGTTACCGTTAGAAAGCAAATTGCGAGTTGATTTAGACCCTCCAGCATTATATAGATGATATCTCCGCATCCATCTTTAGATTTACATCAGATTTTAATTACCTTCATCCTAGCCTAGGAAGTATTCGACCAACTTTGCGCTTCTCTGTTATCCTCTACTGGTTCCAGTCAGCCTTCCCCATCTACTTGTTTGCTTTTAATTATGTTTTCCCCGCAAGATGATCACCCAAAGATTGTCCTAGATAGGGGACTTACAAATTAGACCAATTCGCTGACGTAAAGCACGAATAGACTTCAGGCTTCAGGCTGAAGCTCCATAGATTGGCTACGGAGTAGAATTGATGCCTAAAGCACAACCACGCCTCACGCTAAGGGGGCGCTAATCCCCCTCGTCACGTGTACTCGAGTATGTGACAGACTTCATTCGTTTTAAGACCTGATCAGACTGTCTATTCAAATCTTTTCTGCAACACAAAAACATGGCAAGTCCAATCCTCGCTCTCCCAGACGAGCTTTACCTACGCATTGCGGGATTACTCGACCCTCGCGCACTTCTCCAATTAGCCCTAACACACCACCGAGCACTTCGCTGCTCTCAGGATTTGCTCAGGTTTCACCGAACATGGGACGTCAAGTATCGGATCATTCATGACCGCAGGCCACTGTTCGTTCCAAAGCTCCTCACTGAGGGCTTATTAGATCCTCGTGCTGGACTGTGGCATCTGCGCCGCTTCGAGACCTGGGGGACGCGTTTGAATTGGGGGGACTGGGACACGCTTGACGTAAATTCGCATCATTACGGTCTTGGAACAGCCGGTGGCCCGGTGGAAAGAGATGATAATACTCATCTAAAGGCTAGCTACTACAGCAATGAGATTTTGGAGGCCATGGAAGAAGTCATGCAGACGCAGTTATTCTTGAGTGAGACGGAAACAGAAAAATGGATGGATGGTGTTCGTGTAGGTTCCGACGAGGTTTTGAAAGGCTTGATGATGGCTCTTGCTCCCAACCTGCACACAGTGATATTCATTGCGTAAGTTATATTGCATTCCAACTACCGAATACGAAGTTGATATCTATCAGACATTCTCTAGACGGTTACCATCCTCTAAGCTTTCTTGGGCAGGCTATTTCAAGAATTGCAGAGTCATCACCCACGCCCACATGGCCGCCGGGATTCGAATCTTTGACTAGCATTTCAGTTGCAAGTTACACCGACCTGCAACACCCACACAACAACTTCTATTGTCCCTCCTCAGCTATTGCGTGTCTTTTTCGCCTCCCAAATCTCAAGGATTTGATCCTAAATGTCGTAGGATATCAAGATAGTGAGGAGTGGGAGTTACCCGCTAGTAGCTCATCAATCGAGAGGCTCAAATTTGATTGCTGCCAGATATCCCAGGAGACGATTGAGAAGCTAGTGAACGCTTGTCGTAGGCTGAAATGCCTAGAAGTGGATCGGTTTCTGTGTACTACTGAGAGCTTGGAGTATTTTATCTTCTCCAATAGTCATTTAAAAAATGCCCTCGAGCGAATCAATGGAGTTCCCGTCGACATGTGGTTTAAGGGTAAAAACGACCTTTATAGGTATCCGTATATTCCAAATCCAAGGGATGACCGCCACGAAAGCGAGACCCAACGAACCGTATGGCTCGTCGATGATTGCCTGGTCAAGGTTGATGATGGCGCTGCTCGCGACGATGCGTTTGAGCTGGAGAATTACCTGCCTTTTCATTTCCCCCTCAGGCGTAATACTGTGGAGCCGACTCTATGGTTTCAGCTCCGGGACTTAAGAGATTTGGATCTGCCGCTCAAAGTCGAAAAGCTATTTTTCAGGATGACGCACAATAGGCAACGAGTTAGGGAATGTTTCGTGAAACCGTCGCCTCAGCACCAGCCAGCCGTGGCGCGTTTGCTGTTACAGAAGATCGTGGAGCTAGTTGAGGACCCCCGTTACAGCTCACTCAAACAGATTTGTTTATTCGACCTCGTCAGTGTTCCAGTTCATATAGATGAGTGGAATGATGACGATACGGCTTTTGTGTGGGATGAGGATGCATATCGAAAGATCGTGGCGAGGGGCGTGGATTTACATCGGCCAAGTCGAGATGGCCCACTTACGAGAGAGGAAGAGCAAAGGGAGAAAATTATTCACCGTGAGAAGCATGCAGACCCGAATGTGGAAATATTGCACGATATTCACATGACGGACCCAAGGATAGGACATCCGTTCCATGCTGGAAAGGTGTTTCCAATCTTTGAATCGTAGTGAACTACAAGATGGACTCGCTTGCTTATATATGGTGATTGAACAAGCCACTTGTGTTTATACTATCTATAATTGTTGCAAGAACCAGGATTTATGGATAATAAGAAGCTCAATTCATAACTAGCTAGAAGTGAGGAACTCTATATAGGCCCCCAAGAACACGCTAAGGCTGTGTCATATGGTGTCTGATTAGTCAGAGCACCAGCTCGCAACAACAATGCTTGTCCTAAGTCCTTTCACTTACAAGGTCGCCTGCTATTAATATGTGACTTAGAAGTAGTCCCGCAAGTTTTGGCTAAAGCCAGCTGTTGTGCAATCTCAAATGTGCTCGATTCCTGGAGTTAAAAAAGGGACCAGATAACTGATCTGAACGAAGATGCTAGCATTTAGCTTTGCATGTGTTGAGTTGGAGTTACTTTGGTAATCTCAGACGACAATTTCTTCAAATTCGCTTCCAGCCCGATTGGTTATCATCGCTGCTGTACTTAGGCGCTACTCACCCTCGCCTCACCGTCTGCTCAGGTTGCGACTATATGCAGGGAGACCGATTTGGCTCCCCAAGGATCGCAACTGGAGCCCCCTTAAGAATAAACTATTCAATCTCTCAAGGCACAATTCTCTTATAACCTGATGCAGTATCGGTTCTTGCCCTAGGCAACGACAAACAAGCATGCAGACACAACAGGACCAAGAATGGCAAAAGAGTACACTTCGAAGTGGTTGCGTTTAAAGTGTGACGCGTTAACTTATTATAATATTATCTATCTGCCTTATTCATACTTCAAATCAAGGTAGTCCGAATTGCAATACTATAATTCGGACTGCTTCAGCCTAGTAGAGCTCAGAGCAAGTCAAAAATTCGCACGTCTTGTAAGGCTCTTTTGGCGGTCCTGTTAGAAGGTCGCTTGATGAGGCTTAGTACTCGGCGAGTTGAGTAACCAGGTCAGATGTACGTCGCAGCAGCTCCGGCGGACCTAAGCCACATCAGTTAAAAATTGCCAAGCATGTCCGCAGGACGTCCGTCCGACATACACCCCGAGGCGAGTTGTGGTAGCTTGAAGGCATTTCAGTATGAATAATCAGCGCCTTCAACGAGAGACCGCCCTAGACCACCTAAACTCAGTGTCCGCCAAAAGCGGTATGACAATCATCAAAAACCATTTGCTATAAGCTGGGTTAGTTCCACCCTTTCCTCCATCTAAGTTTCAAAGTCATTTACGCTTCATCGTCTGAGTCCTCAGTTATCATTGTCAATCTGCGCTCCATATAGCGAGCATCGGTAGGGTGGACAGGACCTAAGTGAGGGTGTAGCGATTGGCTCCTGTCCACATCATCTTACATCCCGTTGGCCGCCCTGCGTGGCTAGGACAACGCTTACACGAAATTTGCAATCGGAAATTTCAGAGCGCATCTCGTAGATCCTTTCATCGCATCTCAGCTTTGCCCAACATGAATTCTAAAGGTAGCGTTGGCAATATCCTCGCTCTATCGAAACTAGCTATGCAGGTACATCGGTCATTCTTTCTGCACGAATCTATGCTGATAACCTGTTATCTAGCTTTACAGCAGCCTCATCGCTGCGCCAGATGATCTGAAGAGAATCTCGGGCCAAGTCTGGTCGTTGCAAGCAATTCTGAAATTGCTTCAAGAAACGAAGCAAAATATAACCCTGTCTGATGGAGACGAGGATCATTTGGATCATTTGGCACAAGGCTGCTGCACAATTCTTTCGCAACTGGAAACAATCATCAAAAGATCTCAAAGTATGGGCAAGCAGAGATTCTCTAGGACTGTGAATCATGCTGTCTCAAGTTTTGCAGATACTCCAGAGCTCCAGCAGAAGCTTGTTCTCCAATTGAGCTTGTTGACAAGCTTCCAATTAGGCTTGGCAAAGTAAATTAACTTCTTACACCCTCATAAGAACATACTACTGACATTGTGATCTTCAAGCCGTGGCCAAGTCAGGATTAAATACGCACTTCAAGCTATTTCGAAAGCAGTACGAGCTGGACACCGACCTAGCTCTATCCTCGAAGCCAAAGCCATTTGCAATGAAGCAGAGGACATGACCACAATTTGGTTTCGAATCGAATCAGAGTTAGAAGGCGAGGGTATAGAGAAGAGTGATATCAAGATCAATAAAAGCTATATTCACAGTTGGATACAGACAGCACTGGCCGCAGGAAGCTTAGACAGAACCGCACCAACAGACGCTATCTCCGATCATGACATATCTTGGCACAGTCATACTTCACCGCCCACAGCTGAAATGATCACACGATCATGGATTGAGGCAATCAGCTTGCGCATAGACTTGTTGAAGCCAAAAAGCTCAGATGTGATACGGTCTGCAATGGCTGCCAGCAGTTTTATGGAAACTTCTCCTCCGACCTGGCTGCCGAGTAGATTGCCACACCAAAGTCAAGTAAGTACATGGCATCCAATGTCCGGGCACAACAGGGAATACGTGCATCAAGGATTATTGCAACTGGCTATACCAGATATAAAACTTTTGCTAGATTGTGAAAGTCGACAAGGCTTAATAAAGAGCGTATTCTATCAAATGGATTGGATGGAAGAAGCAAATATCTCTAGACATGAGGTTCTTGATATATGGACGTCTGTCGCCGAAGAATTTAACGCCAAATTAAAGCCAGGAAGAATGATCAGCATTGTGCGAAGTGGTGATGGGAATAAAGACGGTATGATAGATCTGAAGGAATTCATCAAAATATCTGAGGATATTGTTGATGAGATTGAGAAGTTTCACGAAGAAAAGCTGCAAGAAATGATTGCCGTAACCAGGAACGAAGCACTCCAAAATGAGGCAACGGCGCTTGACAAATTACACCTCGAAAATCCTTTCCAAGCACCAATTCCTTGGGGCTGGAACCATGTTCCACCCGATTCCTTTCAAGACATGGTCTCAGGGTATCAAACTAGGAAGCTACCGGAAATTGATCAGCGCTCTTTCAGTTGTATGGCCTATTCAACTACACCAAGATGTCTTGACCGGATTCATCGTTTTATCGACGACTATCGAATATCAATAATAGCGGACAATAGCACCCGAGACATGAATATCTCGAATGCTCTTGACACTATCAAGAAGGCAGTCTTAAAATTTGTGAACCTGGAAAACAAGACAAAGCCGGAGGCTTGGTACAGTGACCTTGACGATATGGTCTCTGAGTACCGCATTATACGTACTGTAGAGCCCAAACACGCCCTTCTCAAAGACTTTCCGGTAAAATCAATGGTTAGTATGGCTCGTGCGTATCAGGTACTTCTTGATCACGTACTGAGCTTTCTCTACGCCATGGACCAAGCCTACAACCTCAAAAAGACTTACATCTCGGCTAACCAAACCTCTGCTTTCAGGATTATCTTTGGCCCTGCCTGGTTAGCAATGAGAATGGAGACAAGAGCACGACTTGTGAGCGCACAGCTTACAGTCTGGGATGAGGTGGAGGAAGCAGTGAGGAAGTGCAGGACATGGGCCGAGACGAAACCAGGTCTAGCCGATAAGGCAATAGCAATTTCCAAGGCCGAAAACAAGGTCGCCAAAGATAAAGTCCAAGCCATGTATGAGGAGAGTCGTAGGATTTCTGAAATTCTTGAGGATAAACAACCTCTTGTGCGTTTCAAAATTCACTCAGCTCGAGGTCTCCCCAAGACCCAATGGGTAATATTCACCCAACTACCAAATCCCTTCGCAGTACTTTATGAAGGCGGATCTAAGAAATCCGAGACAGGCATAGCATTAGATACTGTGGATCCCGACTGGCAACACCCTTGGACATCCTTTAAACTCGGTAATGCGGAGTCGAAAAGCCCATCCACGCTCCCGATAATTTCTGTTTTCCATGGTGTCTCTGAGGAAAAAAGAATAGAACCAAAGTACTTAATTGGAAAAACTGAATCTATCAGCGTGGACAAACATCTTTCAGATTATAGTAACCACCAGAAGACTCCAGAACTATCATTTAAAGGTCATTCTCTTTTCGAGCCATTCTCAGGTAAACAAAACCCTCCTTTCGATAATTTCCAGCAATTCAGCTAACAGTAATCTAAGGGGATGTTAAGCTGGGTCTATTACATCCCTCTCAAGGCACCATCACTGCCCGACTTGAGTGGGAGGGGTTATCGAACCTTGTACGAAAGGAGAAACTGCAACTCAGGGAGTTTCTTGAGGCCAACCCTAGCTACCGATCCTTCTTCCCAAAGGAGGTAGAGCAGTACAAAGCTACTGATGCTCTTACTGCTGATCAGGTTGTGTTGAGCAGCAGGTTTACGGAGCGAGACCCCTTGCTGGCGTTCTTAACGCTGCCAAAGGATTGGCGACTTCGTGGGATCTCAAAAGCTTACTACATTGGTTCTAAGGTTTTTGAGGATGAAGATAAAATGGGTTTGAAACCAGGGGGCCAGTTCTCACCGCACATTGAAAAGCGCATCCAAGAGAATGGCAGAGTTTATTTTGCGAACCACGAAACCCAGACAACTTCATGGAATGATCCTCGACTTTCAAAGTCTGAAATTGAAAAGTGCATC
>NW_022157271.1:0-72540 GCF_007821495.1 Lachnellula hyalina
TAGTATTGGCTGTAAGGCGGGAAGATGAGGTCGTAATGGCTGTAAGGTGGGAAGATGAGGTAGTATTGGCTGTAAGGCGGGAAGATGAGGTCGTAATGGCTGTGAGGTGGGAAGATGAGGTTGCGGTGTGGTTAAGAGATGTCAACGTGGCCGTGTCTTTGCGTACCGATGCCGATGCCGATGCCGAGGTCACGGTGTCATTGCCGGTGGCGGTGGAGGTGGAATTCGCTCCAGATGCCGCGCCGCCGACTGGACATGGATTTTCCATATCGAATTCCTCGCCGTCATCACCTTCGTAGTCCCCGTCCGGGTCATCGTCAGTCACTTGTCGCTTGCTCCCACTCCCCAGCTCGAGCGCCCGCTTGTTCGTGCGGTGGCGGCGCTGAGTCACGCGGAACTCCCTGTCGTCAATAAGGTCCGGCCCGGCCCACAGTCGCCACAACCCCATCTGGCGGGGGTCGCGGCCTGGCCGTGCTTCCCATCGCTGCTCTCGGTCGACTTCCAGCCAGACCATGCCTTCCAAATCGTTGTTGGCATTGCGATAGTAGCCCGTGATGTCCATCTCGGCCCCCGGGATCATCTCGCCAAGCTTGCGTAGCAGGTAACGCGCATTGTCTTCATAGCGGAATGTGGTGGTGACCGGTGGCGACAGTCTATTCCGGTCAAAATCCGTCGTGTAGGGCGTGACGACCCAGATCTGATGACCGCCGTACAGCCCGTAAGCGCCTGCAACCCATACACGTGACGTCCCGAGTCTTGCGCGGGGTACGGGTAGAAAGCGCTATCCGTGTACACAGATCCCATCCTCAAAGGGAGGACCGTGGCCACGTCGGCCAACTCTTCGACGTAATCTGGGTCGTGCGCCTCCGGCTCCTTAGGGGGAAGCACGCGTGGCAACAACATCTCCCCCAGCTCTCTCTTGGAGTCCCCGCTCGGCAGTGCTGCGTCGGAAGTGACCGTGATCGTCGGGAAGTTCTTGCAGTCGAAGGCCGTCGTGCTCACCGGCTTGCCTGAAGGCCGCACGAAGCTACAAGTATCGCCGCAGGTGTCCGCTCCACAAGGTGTTTGCGCTGCGGAGGCCGAAATGCTACTTGAAATCGTGGTCGTGCGTCCCGTAGCGGTGCAGCCTGTCGTTGTCACGGTAGTCGTCGAGGAGCAGGCCGTTGTGGAAACCGCAGTGCCCATAGTCGTATAGACCGTCGGTTCGCAGAGGATAGTGACCTGGAATGCCGTCTGGGTTGATCTGCATGAGCTCTGCGAACTCTCCGTGGATGTCGAGCTATCCGACTGGGATTTCGTCTCGTCGTCCTCATTATCGTCTTCGAGTTCGTCGAGCTTTGATTCAATCGTGGACACATTGTCGTCGACGCCTTCCACGACCCCGCCGCTAATTTTACTTGTGACCTGATCCAGCTGGCCCGCAATACAGGTCAATGCATTGACAATATCGCCAATGATCGGCAGCGAGAACCGCTTCTTCTTCGAGCCGCATGGACTTGACGACGGCTCGGTGCCTAGACTATCGATGAGGCCTATCACAACGCCTTTTGTCCCGGTGACCTTGTCAAGCGCATCCGTCTTGAGCTCGGGAGTCGGGTCTTTTTCCCACGCACGTATAAAGGGTACGATGGCGACAAGCTGTGAAGAGACCGAAGATACGGCAGATGTGGCCTCGGAGCTGGCGTATGTCGTGGTGGCCGGTGCGAGAGTGATCGGTCCCGTGAGCGACGCACCAGTGATAATTTCCTTTGTAACCGTCGTACCAGATTCAACGATGACTGAAGGAATGACTCCTATGACTCCCCCAGCTATGGACGATGAATTTCCATTTCCATTTCCTGTTCCATTCCCTGTCCCAGCTGAAGGGTTAGGTACAGCCGTTAAAGAGCTCGAGGGGGTGGTTTTAGTGCCGTTGGGAGATAAGTGAGTCCCGGAAGGTGTTGTTGATAGAGGCGGTAAACTATTGCTTCGGGTGGTACTCACGCCTGGTATATTGGTTGATGCAACCGTCGAATTGTGTGTGGGGTTTGAAAGGATAACTCCCGTGCTATTCAACGAAGCTGTGTGTGTTGATGAGGAAGTATGCGAAGTGTTTTTGCTGATTGTAGTAATGCTACTTTGTGTGGGGTTTGAAAGGATAACTCCCGTGCTATTCAACGAAGCTGTGTGTGTTGATGAGGAAGTATGCAAAGTGTTATTGCTGATCGTAGTAATGCTACTTCTGCTTGCAGTAGTACTATTTCTGGTTGCAGTAGTGCTGTTTCTGATTGTAGTACTATTCCAGAGCTGTGCAGATGCATCTTGAGCAATGAATAGAAGAGTAATAGTCGCTCGTCCCGCTAAAAGAGACCAACTCTCACCGTACCGCATGATGAAGCAAGGAGTGTAGTCGAAGAGAGGGAAGCAATAAAGACAGTAATGTGGAGATAAGAAATAAGGAAAATCATCCAGACCGGAATCTAGAGAGTATATAAGGTAGTTATGAATGTTACGAGTCCAAACTTACTGTTGCCAAGCCGAGGAGGATCTAGTCGCCAGATTGAATGTAAATGATCGCATCTTTTTTTAGGTCTGAGAGCAGAACCGCTTTTCACCTAGGAAGTAGGACATTCAGAGGGCTTCTAGGAGACTGACTTTTAGTAATCTTCTTGTTTCAAGTTAAATTCGCCTTTTTAAGTACGGAGGTCGTAGCTAAAAGTAGTTAGTAGCGTAGTTTAATAGGTTCAAACGTCAAGTGAATAACATGTTACGTATAGACGTATTGGCATTAACTGGGTTTCCTTGTAAATATGCGCCACTCCTATGGTACTCGTCACAATTTTAACTTGAAAAGACTCCTTTAGAACTCTAAAAATAAGAATCTTGCGCTTTTGCACGCCAAGCCTAGTACTCCTTTATAACGCCTTCTACAAATGCCACGTTAATAACTGGTTAAGCTAGACGAGGAAGGATACAAGGAATCGGATTATCGGTAGAAACTAAGAAGTAGGAGCTGCTAAGCACCTTCGGAGTAGGTATCCGAGCACGTGGCGGGGATATCCCAGGACGGCCGCGAAGGTGGAACCTATAGGAAGTGCCAAGTCCGCATCCGTATCTATGCCCCCCTGGATGATTGGCTGTTCTATCCCGATCATCTGGTCTAGTAAGAGGAGGAACAACAGCAGGAACGATAGTAATCACAGAAAATCCTTCGCTTAGATATTCGGGTCCTGATACCTTAATAAGGCTATAAGCATATGCTTAAGGATCTTGGTCCGGAAACTTTTTATTACTAAATAATATACTTGATTTCCTCCATTACCTAAAAACCCACTGCTCTATATATAGACATCACTAGAGCAGGCTCTACACCTATGTAAATAACACTGATCGCTCTAATAATAACGTCAACTAATAAATATAAGGTTAAAAATACTCTAATACTAATTAGGAAGTAAAATATAAGATATGTATAATTATTAAGCAAAGATAATATTACTAGTAAGCCAGCGCTAAGACTCTCGCTATAAGGTTTATGCTTAGCATTTGGAGGTCCCGACCGTATGCTTATATCGAGGTTATTCTGTACAATCTCAGCAATGATAGTAATCGCAAATACAATAATCAAAACCACAACCACTAGGTGCCAGGCCTATCATCGACTCTCTATCTTATTTCAAGCTTGTATAGTACATATAGTCGAGTTTCAACCACGCAAACGTATTATCAGATGGGCTCCGCCTACCACGACCTCCCCCAGCAACCCGCCAGCCCACGGGACCGGTCTGGCTCTGGCTCTGGCTCCAGCTATAGCTCTCGCTCCAGCTCCGCATCGTTCGAAGCTGCCGGTCAACAAGGCCTGGACAGTGAGGGGGAGGCTCTCGCCTACTCGCGGAGCCAGGACTCACTCCACAACAGTCTGCTTGATGCCCTCTGCGCAGGCAATCTCGATATTACCCGTCACCTCCTCTCCACAGGTGCGCCCATTCTTCGTAACACCCCAACCCGCATTCTCTCGGCGCCACCCGCACAACAGATTCCTCTTTTTGAACTCTTCACCCAGTATGGATGGACGCCAAATACCCCCGGCTTCTATGGTACGGTGCTTCTTCCCAAAGTCGTGACCAACCTGCCGCTACTTCAATGGTTCCTCGAGCATGGCGCGGACCCCAACCTGGGCAAGCAACGCAACAATCGTGACCGGATGGGCACGTCTGACACGGATTCCTGCGCTGCTCTTGCAACAGCCGCAGCCACGGGCTCGCTGGAAGCGGTACGGTTACTCTTAGACGCAGGCGCGCAGGTCCAGAATGGGGCCCCGCTCCACTCCGCCGCGGGGGCTTGTCCTCCTGGGACCCCTGCCGGGGCGCAGCTCAACGCTGGCGTCATATCGAGCAAGGTATTTGATACCAGCAGGATTCCGGTGATGGCGCTCCTAGTTGAGCATGGAGCAGATGTTAACCAGGCCGAGGATTCACACTACGTGCTTGCACAGTATCCCATCGTCTACGCTACAATGGCGGGAGCGGTCGAGAGGGTCAAGTGGTTATTGGCGCATGGAGCGGATCCAGAGGCCAAAGGGGGTTTTGGAAGTGCGATCGAATACGCGAAATGGCGAGGAAGTACAGAAATGAAAAGAGTGCTGGGTATACCGGTAGACACCCTGTGATTTCTGGAATGAGGAGTGTAAGCGTGGTAGTATGCAACGGCACAAAACTCGATACTTTATTAGAATCTAAAGGTACAGAAAGAAGAGAGGAAAGGAGACCTTAAATACAGGGGGTGTTGGGCCAAACCGTCACAAGGAGTACTTGATATATGCATCCTTTGGGTTCCCTATGTCCTAGTTGAAGCATGAAGAACTGTGGAAATTCTCGCTAAGGCGCAATATGAAACGTAGATAATGATATAAAATTTCATGAAAAAAGATATAGGAGGTTTTGTAATAATATTAAAAAATTGGAAAATTTATCGACCGCCTTAATAATCAACTTAACAGACCAGCAAAATTACTAAACTCTTAACCAAATCATATCTACTTACTATAGCTTAGTAAGAAGCTTTGATAAAGCATAAATGTTCTGTAAAACTTTCTATACTCTTAGGTTTCCTATATGTATAATAGTAAGCATACTATTTAGCCCTACTCCTTTCTCTTATATGCAGGATTAATTGTACTTCAACTCGGCTGGTTTGGACTGCGGATTGCTCTATAGATTTTTTACATGTCTTGATATAAGTACAAATCTACAAGTTAAGACTAGTCTTATTAATATCTCAGGTATCGTGATAATCACTTCGTACAACTAGCTAGTAAAGAGTGGTCTTCGCGGTTGGTCCATGTTGCATTGTCTATCTAAAAGTGTGTGGGAGACGCGAAGAGGTGATGACCTCTTTGTTGCAAAGTTTAGTGTTCGGGAGCCCCGAAGTGGCGGTGCATAGCCCCTGTGGCAAAGCTGAAAGCTTGAAGTGGCGATGGCCACAGCGGCTACTTACGGGCTTGAAAGCCCTATACATATAGCATACTTCCCACTGTAGAACAGCAGTCAATTCAAGTCTTTTACCCCCGAAAAACAACACTCTTCGCTGACTAAGCTACGCCAAATCACATGACTATAAAGGTCGAGATACAGCCAGTATCATCTTAGCTTTGCAATGGAGGACCTTGACCTTTATCCTAATTCTAGGGAAAGGAATACCCTTATATACCAAGAGCCGAGGCTATTGATAGCACATGTGTGTTTTTTCAGCTACTCGAGTGTTGTTCTACTCGATTCCAATGATAAATGGCGGCTTTCTTGTTTCCTCCTGAAACAAGCAACTCGACCGCTGGTAGATGGTTGAAATAAGCTTTATGTCTGCTTGTCGTTTAATCTTAATATTAGCAGCGATCGAGTTGATCCCAGCAAACTTAATCTAAAGAAGATGGATTTACTATACCATATATCTAGTTACAATATAATATAATTCAAAGATAAAGACGACGGATTCCAATACGATAGAAATTCCAACACGGTGTGGTGTGATATAACTCGGGCGTTAATAAGGCCGTGCGCGATTCCAAACCAAACCAAATCAACGGCTCATCAACATGCCGAGGAACAGCAGCGTAAATACGAAAACGAGGCAAGGATAATGTAGGTAGGTAGGTAGGTAGGTAGGTAGGTAGGTACCTTTCGAATAGCAATGTGAGGCACATAATATTGAGTATAAACTTCCTTCTACATTTATCCAGCCGTAATGTGCTGTTCTCTAGTCTTCAACCCCTAATCCCTCTACCTATGGCTCTCCCCTCTCAATGCTGGACCTTGACGAAGAAGAACCTCCTCATCGCCCTCAACCGCCATGCCTTTGCCACCACCATCCGCGCATTCCTCCTCCCCATCGGGTTTATGATCTTCTTGTCGTATGCCAGGAACCTCTTCATCCCACCCTCGGATTACGGCATAGGCTCGAGCCATGCAGTTCGCACGTTGGCAGAGGGCATGGCTGCGGCCGGTGGGGGAAGAAACACACTGGCTTTGGTGAGCAATGGACTCGGAGGCGACGTCGCGCAGGTCATAGACTCTGTCGCACAGCAGGCACAGGCGTCTGGAAAGGTTGTGCGCCTATCGCAAGAAGCGCAGTTGTTGGATACCTGCCGGAGCAGTCTGCGGGGTGCGACTTCCTGCTATGGTGCCGTCGTTTTCCAATCCTCCCCTACCCAGGGACAAGGCGGGTCGTGGAACTATACTCTCCGCGCAGATGGCGCATTTGGAGTCCAGATGCATGTTCATAAAACCACAAACGATGTCGAAATATACCTTTTGCCCCTCCAAAGGGCTGTCGACAGTGCAATTGCGCGCCTCAATGCCACGACCCTCCCTTCCGTCTTCGAATATCCCTTCACCTCCATCAATCAAGCTCAGCGCAATACCAAGATCCGCGTAAACTACCAAGGCGCCATCATCAACATCTTGGGCGTTGCGTTCCTCATTGGCATGGTTGGAGTCACATACCATTTGACCGGATTCATTGCTTCAGAGCGGGAGCTTGGCATGTCACAGTTGATTGAAGCCATGATGCCCAATCTGAAAAGGTGGCAACCTCAAGTCGCGAGGATTTTGTCTTATCATCTAGCATTTGACATTATCTACACTCCGGGCTGGATCATCATGGGAATCGTTTTGGGCGTCGGAGTCTTTGCCCAAACATCCATGGCCATTGTCATCATTTATCACTTATTGGCTGGTCTCTCTCTAGCATCCTTTTCCATACTCGGTGCTTCTTTCTTCAAGAAGGCCCAACTGAGTGGTATTACCATGGCAATTGTGACGCTCCTCCTGGGTGTGCTCGCACAGGTCATTGACAAGACCAATTCTGGCACCGTGGCAATTCTCAGCCTGTTGTTCGTTCCTTGCAATTATGTATTCTTTATCGTTTTCATGGCCCGGTATGAGCGTCAGGACCTGGCCACAGATCTTGTACGATCTGCGCCGAACAATCCTTGGGGCCTTCCTGGGCTCGCTCTCTGGGTCTTTGTGATTGTACAGATATTTGTGTACCCGCTGCTTGGAGCCATGATTGAGAAATTCCTCTACGGAACAGCATCTAAAGGACGATCAATCACTAGAAATTTTGATGCCCACTCGACATCATACGAGACAGTGCGTCTCGATCACTTCACAAAGCATTACCGCCCGAACTGGTTTCGGCGCAAGGCTGCGGGCATCACCAAGACCCCCAAGGCAACTGTTGTGGCAGTCAATGGCCTGACGTTTAGTGCGAGAAAGGGGCAGATTTGCGTTTTACTCGGTGCAAATGGTAGTGGAAAGAGCACAACTTTAGATGCCATCGCTGGACTCAATACCGTCACCAGCGGAACCATCGCAGTTGACGGTACCGGCGGACTTGGCATTGCTCCACAGAAGAATGTTCTCTGGGATGAGCTGACCGTCGAAGAGCATGTTCGTATCTTCAATCAGCTAAAATCCACAAACCAACGTGATAGCAAAGAAGCCCTACACGATCTCATCAAGGCTGTTGACTTGGATCGGAAGATAGGTGCGAAGGCAAAGACACTTTCTGGTGGGCAAAAACGAAAGCTTCAGCTCGGCATGATGTTCACTGGAGGTAGTACAGTCTGTTGTATCGACGAGGTTAGCAGTGGTCTCGATCCACTAAGCCGACGCAAAATCTGGGACATTCTGCTGGCTGAGAGGGGCACTCGCACGATAATAATGACGACTCATTTCCTTGATGAAGCGGATCTTCTTGCCGATCAGATCGCAATTCTTTCCAAAGGTACCCTCCGAGCTCAGGGCTCATCCGTGGAGCTTAAGAGTAAACTTGGCGGAGGATATAGAATCCATCTACAGACTGGTCCCGGCCATGAGGAAGCACCTGACCTCGAGGTTCCCAGTCATACAAATATCGGCCAAACCATATACCTTGCTTCCACATCCAGCCAAGCTGCAAAAATCATCAGACGCCTCGAATCAGCAGGTCTCACAGATTATCAACTATCCGGACCCACAATCGAAGACGTTTTCTTGCAACTTGCAGATGAAGTCCGCGCAGACGGCATCGACCCCGAATCTGAATCTCAGGATGAAAAGTCCCCTAGTGTAGTAGTTTCAGCGAAGCCTCGGGATCTGCAGCTAGAGATACACACCGGTAAGACCATTGGCCCGTTTCGTCAAGGCTGGGTCTTATTTCGAAAGAGATACACCATACTGCGACGGAACTACCTTCCATATACTGCTGCTTTCCTCCTTCCCATCATTGCGGCTGGTCTTGTCTCATTGTTCTTGAAAGGTTTCAAAGCTGTAGGCTGTTCACCAACCCAACGAATTTCACTCGCTGATGTCGAAAGCCTGGCAGCGCTTATTGACTATGATATTATTCTTGGCCCATCGTCCCAATTCTCTACCGCCACCCTTGCTTCTTTATCTAGCTCTCTCACATCTAACCCAATTCCTCCTGGGGTCCAAGTCCATCGGGCTGTTCACATAGTTGACACGCTCCCACAATTCAATAATTATATCGATCAGAATTTTGCAAATGTCACCCCAGCAGGCATTTTCCTCGGAGATGGCACAACAGAGCCGACCCTTGCGTATAAAGGAAATGGGGATATCTACAATGGCGTATTTGGGCATAATATTCTTAATAACAGGCTTACAAACATCACCATTCACACGCAATATTCGTCTTTTGATATACCATGGGCACCGTCAACCGGGAAATCTCTGCAGCTCGTGGTCTATTTTGGATTGGCTATGGCAGCATACCCAGGATTCTTCTCATTGTATCCCACCGTAGAAAGGACCAGGAATATTCGCGGTCTGGAATACTCGAATGGTGTTCGGTCATTGCCTCTATGGTTGGCATATCTTGGATTCGACTTCATTATAGTACTTGGCTCTAGTGCCCTGGGTGTTATCATCTTTGCTGCTGTCTCGACAGCCTGGTATCATGTCGGCTATTTGTTTGTTGTTTTCGCACTATTCGGTCTGGCGTCCATCTTGCTTTCATATGTGGTCTCCCTTTTCGCACAGACACAGCTCTCGGCCTATGCATTCGCTGCTGCTGGCCAGGCAATCCTCTTTCTGATATACTTGATTGGGTATCTTTGCACGTTGACTTATGCTGTAAGTCCTGCATTAATAGCCTAGTTTTAGGTCTCATTACTAACTATTTTCAGCCTATCAACAAAATAGATGACTATCTACTCATCGTTCATTTCACGATATCGCTGATCACGCCTATGGGATCACTTATAAGATCACTTTTCATCGCACTGAACATATTTTCCACCACGTGTTCTGGACGACAATTGGCTGCTTCCCCCGGTGGTATAATTCAATACGGCGGGCCGATACTTTACTTATTTGTGCAAGTGTTCGTGTTATTTGCGATCCTCCTCTGGAACGATTCTGGATCGGTCCTAGCCTGGTACCGAAGAGTTCGGAATGCGCCAAGCACATCTTCTGAGGCAAAAGTTGTTCCTGCCGATGAAGAGGTTGCAGAAGAACTCGCTCGTGTCAACAGCTCCAATGACGGACTTCGTGTACAGAATCTTACGAAATCTTTTGGGCACGTGACAGCTGTCGAAAATCTCACATTTGGGATCAAACGCGGAGAAGTGTTCGCTTTGTTAGGCCCAAATGGCGCGGGAAAATCAACTACCATCTCTTTGATTCGCGGCGATGTCCAGCCGTCGAAGAATAGTGGCAACATATTTGTACGTGATCTTTATACTCCACAGTTTGAGCTGTTGGATCGCACTGCTAATCTGAGTCTAGGTTGAGAACATTGACATAAGCAGGCAACGAGCTAAAGCAAGGTCACACCTTGGAGTGTGTCCCCAATTTGACGCTATGGATCAAATGACTGTTGTGGAACACCTCCAGTTCTATGCAAGAATTAGAGGTGTTCCTGATGTCGAACACAATGTCAAAGCTGTTATCAAGGCTGTGGGCCTCGAGGCATTTTCATTTCGAATGGCAGCTAAGCTTTCTGGTGGCAACAAGAGGAAGCTGTCACTTGGTATTGCATTAATTGGAAACCCGACAGTGCTTGTGCTGGATGAGCCAAGTTCCGGCATGGATGCAGCAGCGAAAAGAGTCATGTGGAGAACATTGGCGGCAGTCGTGCCTGGTCGATCTCTGCTTCTTACAACACATAGCATGGAGGAAGCGGATGCATTAGCTGACCGTGCAGGAATTATGGCGAAGCGGATGTTAGCGATGGGTACGAGCGACCACCTTCGGCAGAGACATGGCGATGCTTACTATATCCATCTGGTTTTGAAGTCTGCGCCACATACAACTGATAAGGAGATTGCTGGACTCAGGTCATGGGTTTTCGAGCATTTTCCTGGTGCCGATATTGAGGACAAGACTTATCATGGTCAATTGAGATTCTCAGTCCCTGCACAGAGGCACGAGTCCAACCAGCCAAGCATAAAGGTTGCTAGCATCGACCAGATACACGGTGGAGACGACGCTTTGCCCTCGAAGCAACGTAGTGGAATTGGGTCTTTGATTACTCTACTTGAAGACCATTCTGCCGAGTTAGGTTTGGAGCACTATTCTGTCAGTCCAACGACTCTCGATCAGGTGTTCTTGAGCATTGTGCAGAAACATGAAGTCGAAGAAGAGGGGTACACTAACAAATCAGTAAAGAAGGGGATACTCGGATTTGATTCAAAGCTCTTGGCACGTCGTAAACCATGACATTAATACATTAATACAAAATACTGAACATAGCTGTTATTATATCTATTTACAACATCTCAGCGCTGCATGTACTGTATGATCCATGACCAATCTGCCTGAGGGTATCTCTTTTTATACATTCCCCTATTCATGCCAAGCCGTCGAATTATTCCCTAGTCCTGTCTGTCGCTCCACATCCTTATCATGACTATTACTCGCGTCAATGCGCGAACTTTGCACACTGACATCCTGACTTTTGTAAATAACAGGAGCTTTCGTTTGTGTCGTGAGCTCAACCTGGCTTCCGCCATCATCATCTACATCGCTAAGCCTCTCCATCCGATCCACGTTGTTACCACGACGAGTCCCATTGCGGTTGTCGACACGCGATGATCCAAGCTGCGACAGCCCGGTCCGCGAGAGCGCCGAGTTTATGGTGCGTGTGATGACGTTTCCGGAGGACTTGGGATCGGTCGAGGAGAATTCGCCGGTGCGGCGGAGGAGAGGGCGGAGAGCGGGGAGACAGACGACCATTATGGAAGTTGTCATCTCGGCCATGCTCCAGACGTCTGCAATTGCTTGTTAGATGCTGTTATACGGTTAGGGGTTCGGTGTCGATGAGCTTACAGATTGCGTTGAAGTTTTTCGTGAGGATGATAGTGGCGAATCGTGCTACGTTTACAGCGATGGTAATCAAACCCAGCGCGAATGTGAAGATTAGGCCGTAGAGTTGTCGTCTCGCCAGCGTTAAGTTTCGGAAGAGTGGAAATGGCAACGCGAAGACTTGACAATAATATCAGCTCTACTCCTAGGCCTATTAAGTTTGTAGCTACAGGGTACTTACTGAATACATCAGAGATGAAGTTGAGGGACCAGTCTAAGTGGAATAGGTGTGCCGATTCGAATGCATTGCAAGCCCCTTCTTCCAAAGACCAGTTTGAAGCGACGTGCGAACCGCACCAGAAGGTATCCGCGAGGCACGTAGTCAAACAGGATATAACGACAAATGCAATCACGATCCAGAGCGCCAGCCGTAAGCGTGGCATCGTCTGGGGGATCAGTCGCACGTATAAGGCGAGGATGGAGAATTTGGGGAAATAGATGGCCGTGTCGTAAAAGTAGTTCCCAGCAAACGCGATCTATCCAAAGACGCGCGTGTCGGTTAGCAAAGTATAAATCGGCCTCCAAAGGAGGAAGAAGAAGAAGATCACAGTACCTTTCCCATTCGAATTAGAGTACTCGGATCCTCGATATCCTTATCGCTCAACCCGCCAAGCTTGTAAATCATGGTATCGGTAATCACCAGTCCCAGCGCAAAGACTGAGGATAGCAGCAGGAATACATCGGATACCAACAAGGCCTTCTGCTGATTGAAGAGCCGCACCGCCATGCGCGTTGCAACAAAACAGTACGCGATTCCGAGGAGGGACCATTCTGTCGCCTATAAGCACGTTAGAAAGGATACGGATTGGATGAATCGCAGTGCATTGCATTGCATTGCATAGCATAGATTCAGAGAAAGAGGGATTCCGCTCCGCTCCACTTACAATGACAGATGATCCTTTGAGACCACCCATTAGAGTTACAGAGCGCAGAAATCAGCGCGGAACTGGGGTTAGAAAAACGAAAGATGCATAGTATTCCAAGCCAAGCTCCTGCCTGCCAGGGGCGAGAGAGGGGGGGCCTGTATATGTTATGTGATTCTCCTTAGCATTGCTCAAAATCCGATAAAGACCCAGGCTCGAGCCCAACCTCGAAGCCATGACCCTGCAATTCGATGATGCTAGGACAATTAAGTGAAGAGGTCGAAGCCCAAAAGCCCAACACGTTTTCGCCCACGAACTCGGGACCTAGCGTGAAGGCAGGGGGTCGATGCAGAAATCAAATCGGTGGTGGAGTAGGCCTAGGCTTGATTACCAGTGTAGAGCAAGGCGGACGGACCTATTAACACAGGTCGGGATCTGTCTGGCGGCGTCTTGCATCCTCTGCTAGAGACTGGCTGACTCGTAAGTCGATTGATATGGGCGATCTGATCTACTTTCTGGATCTTCTACAGGGTTTAAATCTCCGCTAGATCGGCTAGCGAGTCGGGAAATGGTCCGAAATCCATACGTGCACATGGTTACCCTGCGCGCAATCAGAAGATTGGGAAAGTGACGAAAGATGGGGTTTCATACTGTAGCAATGGGGATAGTAAGGTAATACCGTAAATATACCGATGTTAATTCGTCTTGGATATAAAGAAGGGTAGATATTGATATATTATACTCCTCGCACTTATACTGTAGAGTCTCCGAAGCTCTCGAGTTAGAGCTTCTACATGGACCTAGGTTCTACTAATACACGTTGTCAATGTTGGACCTTACCATCCCATTGGCTGAACGCCTAGAGGCAAACGATCACGGTCCGTACACACGGCGAGGCGTAATGATGTTTTCCCCAGTACGGTCCGAGTAATACTTGAATACCGTAGATAGAAAACTTCCTTCACAATTTACCATACCAAAGCATCGGAACCCATGCTCCGACGCTTAATTACCACTCCGTCATAAAACGGGTAGCTAGACAGCTACGCCGTACTGTAATGAAAATCTGCATCCTAACTGACGGTTTGGGTTGTAAGATTAATTGGGACAGTTTTGACGGGCTGGTCGGGATATTTATTTTATTTACGGGAGTACTTTGCTTGGCAGGTATAAGCTACCTGGATACGCAGATTAGTATGGCTGGAGCTGGCTCCTTGATAGGTATGTATTTTTCAAATCTACTCGTACCGAAACGTTAACCTTCCTAGACAATCACATGCGGTGATATGCGATATGATGATATGATAAAATAAAATACTTGTACGTCGCTGAGATTCATTAGAGCTGTATTGCCGTCAAGATGGTATACAGAGTATGCTAGCGCTTTTATTCGGTAACATCCAAGATAATCTGACCATGCGCTCGGGAGGCACGGAATAGGGGCACATTATTGAGAAATGTATGGCAGGTCGAGCCGGTCTGGCCAGCCAATTAGCGAAAGAGCTTCCAACTTCTCAGGGGCTGGGTGTTTGCTACTCACCAGGTACTCAGCAAACAAATAAACGGGAGGAACGAAAACGAAGATGCGATGGAGTAGACTGACTGGAGAGCGGGGCGGGGCAAGTACCTTAGGTAGCCATGCCAAGCCGACAGACAGACAAGACTATATTGGATCTGGAGCCGCAGCCGCGATGAGAGAAAGTAAAGTTGTTAGTTGGAGTGGGTTTTGAAAAGCAAAACTTCAGATCACCATTTAAGCATTGGAATCCTGCAAGACATCGAATCGATGCATGGAAACAGATTGCCAGTTGGGTATATGCTGCTACCGTGGAGTATCAACCCCTCAAATCTACCCTAGGTTCTCGTTATTTAATCCCCATCTCAACGATCTGAATCTCTCCTATGATCCGTGCCCGTGATCCATTATTCTTATTCTTATTCTTATTCTTTCTCGCTTCTCGCTACCAGTAATGGATCGATGCACTCCACTTTAGAACAAGGAACGGTGATTATCCAACTTGGTGGTATTCTCATCCATGACCTGTTGCGCATTCTGCACCGTGTCCATGCGATACAATTCAGGGCGTTCAGGGTGTTCAGCCTCCTCTGGCTCATGGACCTTTTGTTCCTCGGGATGAGCATCCGCAAACAGATCCTTGATTGTGCCAGCGCCCGTGGCTGCGGAATAAACGGCAAAACTAGTTGCGAACTGGCGGTGCGCTCCCACTTGTATGGCGTCCAGGAGAAGCACGGCGAAGTTCTGACAGTTGTTGCTGATTAGATTGTAGGCTGGCCGTTTCTCCCTCATGTTATGGATCGTCATGTCAGCTGATTGTGTCAGTATAACATCCAATGTTAATCAATAGTTACTGTAGGTAGCCTCTACAGTACCTACATATGCCAATAGTAATACTAACCAGCCTGCTTCAAAGCCTCATCCGTAAACCTCGTCATACCCACATCAAAGACATGCCACTCCTCCCGCTTGCACTCCTCATTGATATAGATGACATCCAGCTGCTCATCCATCCACAGCTGATGCACAAAATCTCCGACCAGCACGGCCCAGTGCTGCGACGGGTCCGGATACTTGCCGATTTCCTTGGTGATCATTTTCCCGAGTCCAGATTTTTCGGCGAGCCATTTCCCGCCCATGCCGGCGACGGGGTGCCAGCCAATTTGCACAGGGCGGAGCGGGCCGTCGATGCGCGGTTCGCCCAGGGGTATTACATTTGGTTTGGCGCCGAGGCCGAGGGAGTGTTCGAGGGAGAGTTTGCTTTTGAGTAGACCCTCAAGACTCTTTTCTTTGCCTACGTGCCAGCCTTCATGTCTGGGGGTCGGGTGAGTGGGCTAGGTTCTAAGATCGGTGCAATATATAGGTGAAGCTTAGGATAGGTAGGCACTTACACTAATTCGTTGAATTTGGAGTGTCTGCTGTGGTGCTCTGTCTCTTCTGGTACTGCCGATTCGGGTGCATCTGCATCTGACTGCTCGGACATCTTGGGGTGAGGAGTGAGTGATGTTAAACCCCCAAATCATAAAATCTGGTATTGGTTATGCTTGAAGTCTCAAGCAACAGGTCGGCACGGACTCAGATATCAAGGGGAGGGTGGGATGCACGTGCACAATTAGTCCCGATCGGGTATAGGAAAAGCGAGTTTTACAAAGTAATATGAAAATATAATTAAGCTACTTAAGTATATAAGGGTATTTATAGTTGAATTTTCTAGTATTAAAAGTACTACTAATATAAAAGTGTATAGATCTTGTAAATAACTAGAGTTGTATAAGTGAAGTGAAGTGAAGACTAAGTGTGAAGTCACTTATGAGTACGAAATACAAAGCAAGATACTTTAGGTCTTATAACTATCTACTGCCGAATATGATGTACTTAGTCATTTGAACCAAAGAGCGGATCCGATTAAATAATGTGCAATTTGAACCTTCGGATCTACCTATATGCTTTTACCTCTCATTACGTCGCTCATATATCATGCATGCATCATTTACAAATTACAAGTATGCAACTATGCACCCGCTCCAACTCCCCAACTTGGCTTCGAAAACAATTCAAGCAAAACTCGTACCGCCAGTTCCCTGTCCCATATTACTAGCCGCAAGCCCATTACTCAGTCGTCTGCCTCCACCAGGGCCGACACTCTCCTTGATTCCGATCGGACTGCTCAAGCGGCGTTCAAAGGCGCTTGTGCCAGAAGCGATGCTCTTCTTACTTAGAACACGAGAGAGAGTCGAGTCATCCACAACATCTAGCGCTTCTTCGTAGTCGTCGAATACCTCATCACCCTCTAGTATGTCAAGCGAGTTTTCTTCATCAACTTGATCGAGTAATCCCTCTTCGTCATCGTCATCGTCGTCGCTGTCGGGGGCTTTGTTGAAGCCTTCCATTTCTACAAGATGCCAGATGGGAATCGCGCCAATCATGGCAATGGTACCGAGTAACCACCAAGGCGTAATGACATATCCTCTTTCCACGCCCCACGTGAAAGCCGTACCGCCCAACGCAGGCCCAATGGCTCGTCCGACCGCTGATACACTAACAGCGACACCGTTCAGTGTGCCCAAGATGCGTAGACTGACCGCCGAGTTGGTGAGCAGGATGATGGAGCATGGGAACGCAAAGATGACGGCAAAGCTCCTGACGACCATGATAGCGAACATGGCGCCTTGTTGGAGCGCCGAGCTCTGAAGCAGGGCTGTGTAGGGCGTGACGAAGCAGATGAGCGGGAAGGCGACAGCGCAGCCTTTGAGGCAATTCAGGACGCCGAAACGGCGGGCCATGGGCGGGAAGACGAGGAATTGGATGAAGCAGCCTACGAAACCGTACGCGGTGAACAGGACGCCGATGCGGGCGTGGTTGATGCCAAAACCGCCGGTGAATTTGAAGGGGAGCTGAGTGTTGGCGTCGTGGGGTTGTTTCTTGGCGTGCATGAATATGGGGAGGAGTTGGTCGTAGGCTACAGAGTGTAGGGCGAGGAGAGTGTATGCTATCAGGTTGATGACGCTTTGGCGGGTGAAGACTTCGCGGAGGGCGGGGGCGGGTTGTGGGGGTTTGGAGACGGATTTGGAGGAAAAGTTGCCGTCGTATTGCTCGTCACCTGCAGAGGATGTGGGCCGTAGTAGGGATTGTTCTTCATTAACGTTGGAATGCCGGCCGAACTTTTTGTGTTTCCGGTTGAGGCGGAAGGTGGTTCTAAAGGCCGAAACTAATCTCGCGCCTACTTCGCGGCCGTAGTCTGTTTTGTGGCGTTTTGTTTCGAGTGTTTCCTGGTCTGGTGAGCGAGAGATGAAAGGTGGTTGGGAAAGGACTTACTCTTAGAAATAAGACTCCGGTTGAAATCCCTACTGTGAACAGCGCACTTGCCACTATATTTGGCAAAAGGAAGGGAAATTTGATTAAAAACTTGCTATTTCCAAATATCCCTGGAAAGTTTTCGGCTGGTTTTGCGAAGAACCCCCCAAATGAGGGCCCAAAGATGGAACCTAAACTCCATACCAGAGGCATTATTGAAAAAGCTCTTGGTTGAAGCTCTTTCTCGGGAACCATCTCAGCCACCATGGTTCGGATAATTCCAACTGTGGATTGTGAGCAAGGTTTGCGGCTTCAACAGCGAAAGACTTACCATTGCCATTGCAAGCTCCCGAAAGTGCTCTTATCATGATTGCCATTGGTAGACTGGTAGATATGCCCCATAGTAAAGTGCATATCATGGTACATGTCAAGCCAAATAAGATGACTGGCTTCCGACCAAACATATCTGATGCTCTTCCCCAGATGATTGCGGTGGAGGATTGTGATAAGGAAAAGGCAGCAGATGTAATACCAGCCCATTTGGCAACCTTTTCTTCCTTGACCCCAAACCCCTCGATCATTTCAGGCTGTCATGTGATGTCAGTGGAGTAAGGGGAGGGGTTGATGTTGGTGGTGATGGGGATGAGGATGGGGGTGAAGTAGTATACGTACCAGATATGGAAAGACCGAAGTCAAAGCTACGGGTTCAGCGAACCTACATATTGCTATGAACCGTCAGTCAGCCTGCTTTGGGGGTTGTAGAAATTGGAAGAGGTAAAGTATGGCGTTTTGGCTGGCTGCAACATCCCGAACGACAATTCAATAGAAATGGGGGCGTTTGACAATGTATTTTGAGACACCCTACACTGCCCTACAGTACTTGACAATGCTGAATGATACACCATTAGAGTATGAGGGCCCCACTTTCCAGTTGCAAACCATCCCAAGCAGTGACAATGTTGCAGAGATGCATCAAGGATCCATCATCGCCCCATTCTAATCTGTTGTCCAGCCTTGCCTTGCCACTCAATACTGAACCTCATCTTGATGCCGACGTGGAGAATCTTCACAACCTGCCAGCTTCAATACTCACAGCAAAGTCTGCATGGCGGATCTTCAGAAGGAATGGAAGTGTTGACACTCACCAAGAATTGCCAGCTGCTTCGTAGGCAGCTTGGCTGGTCCACGCGAATTCCTCGTCATCTTGGTGGCGGTGGTTGTACTTGAGGCAGAGCCTTGTTCTTCACTCCTAGAAACTTTCGAACTCGACAGCCATGCTTTCTAAACAACACACGCAAGGCCACAAGATGGTGGTAGACTGATGTCTTGAGAGGAGAGTAGTTGTAGGTGTATGGAATGAAGAGTTAGAGGAGGAGAGTACTTGTAGGTGTACGGAGGGAAGAGTCAGTCAGAAGAGAGAAGATGGAATAGAGACCGACTTTGACTTAAAGCGAGCTAGAAAAGGAACAAAGAAAGAAGATACCTACGGTAGCCTTGTACATAGAAATCTACGCAATATGATAGGCAAGGCTTGCTGCTTTCAGCCATCATCATTCTGCTACTCTACTCGGGAGGCGGGGAAGGACGTGAAAAGGTAGAAAAGACTGTTCCGTTCAGGTGACCAAGCTTTAAAATGGCAAGTGGATACCGACCGACACTAGAGCGGAAGACTCATCTGATTGGCTGCATCTGACCATCTCCTCCGCTATCGCAGTAGTCGCATGTCTGACAGCCGCTGCCGCTTTCCTTCTTTTGGCTTGGCGTGGCGTAGATCACGTTATCTTCTTCTCCTGTCCCTCCCAACTCCCGAGCCTCCCACTCCCACTCTCCATCTATTCAGGTCTAACTACTACGAGAAGTTCAAGAGTGGATCCCTGTCTTGTGTATTGTATTGTATTGTATTGTATTGTTCCCTTCACTTCATTCCTTATACACTGCCGAGATGTCGCCATCAGATAAGGTAAGCTAAGCTAGACATCTGTTGCATCTTTGTTATAAGTCCCCGTCCTCGTCTCCCGCTTCTACCCTTCTACCTTCACTTCAATTGCTTCAATCAACTCTACATCCAGGCCACCTTTGATGCAAGATCGATCGCTCTTCCCCATCCCACCTACTAACGCCGTCATGGCGGCAGAATCATTGACGAGAAGATGAATGAACGAACCCCTCTGATTGCAACTATTCATGTTGCCCCTCCTCGCCGACGATATACCCACAACATTCTCCGTCGATTCTGCACAATTGCATTAGCCTCCGCCCTCGTTGCTCTCGTCGTCCTCTTCCTCCTCCCCGTCGCTTTCCTACCTGGCCAGCGTCACCCAAAGCCACACCCAATTGGCCCACCAGGTCAATCCGCCAACGCCCTCACATTCAAAGAGCTGCAGGAGATCTTGTTGGAGACGCCCAAGGAGCACAAGGCGCAGGAATGGAGTAAATACTACACGTCGGGTCCCCATTTGGCCGGCAAGAACTACAGCCAGGTTACCTGGACCCAAGAGAGATGGCAGGAGTTTGGAATCAAGGCTGATATTGTGGCCTACGACACATACATCAACTATCCCCTCGGCCACCGATTGGCCCTATATGAGAAGGCAAAGAGCAAAGATGTTGGAGAGGTGGACGCATGGAAGGTCAAATTCGAAGCAAGCTTAGAGGAGGATGTGTTGGAAGAAGACGAGACAACAGGCCTAGAGAACCGCATCCCTACCTTCCACGGATATTCTGCCAGCGGCAATGTCACGGCGCCGTACGTTTATGTCAACTACGGAACCTACCAAGATTTCGAGGATTTGATTCAAGCCAACATTAGCTTGGAGGGGAAGATTGCCGTTGCAAAATATGGTGGCATTTTCCGAGGATTAAAGGTCAAGCGTGCTCAAGACTTGGGAATGGTTGGAACCGTGATCTTTACTGATCCCGGTGATGATGGAGATAACACCGATGAGAACGGTGTGGATCTCTATCCCGAAGGACCCGGCAGAAATCCCAGTAGTGTTCAGCGAGGCAGTACACAGTTTCTAAGCGTAGCACCAGGAGATCCGTAAGTTCCTCCCCTCTGCCTCGTCCCAGCTGATAAATGCTGACCCTTTTAGTACTACGCCCGGATACCCCTCCAAACCCGGTGTGCCCCGCCAACCCGTTGACAGTGCAATTCCCTCCATCCCATCTATCCCCATCTCGTATGTCGATGCGATCCCAATTCTAACCGCACTCAACGGCCATGGCCCCTCACCGAAGACTCTGAACAAATACTGGCAACGCAATTTAGGGTTAAAGTACAAGGGAGTGGAATATAACGTCGGTCCCTCCCCTGACAATTTAGTCCTGAATCTCGTCAACGAGCAAGAATATGTCACCACACCACTCTGGAATGTCATTGGTGTTATCAACGGCACCTTGCTGGATGAAGTGATTGTTATTGGAAATCATCGCGATGCGTGGATTGCTGGTGGAGCTGGTGACCCAAACAGCGGATCAGCTGCTCTCAACGAAGTCATTCGATCATTCGGTGTCGCTCTCTCCAAAGGCTGGAAACCACTTCGCACCATCGTGTTTGCAAGCTGGGACGGCGAAGAGTATGGACTCATTGGATCAACCGAGTGGGTGGAGGAATACATCCCGTGGCTGACTCACGCAAACGTCGCCTATATCAATGTAGATGTAGCAACAACCGGTCCAAGGTTTGGCGCTCAAGCCAGTCCGTTGCTAAACAAGGTCCTCAACGAGGTTGTACAGCTTGTGCAATCACCAAACCAGACCATCCCCGGCCAAACTGTCGGTGATGTTTGGGACGGTGAGATCAGAACCATGGGAAGTGGTAGCGATTTCACCGCCTTCCAGGACTTTGCCGGCATCCCATCCGTTGATTTCGGCTTCAAACCAGATGAAGGTGCTGGTGATGCTGTCTACCAATACCATTCCAACTACGATTCTTACCACTGGATGAATACATACGGTGACCCCGGCTTCCATTACCACGTTGCCGCAGCCAAACTATGGGCTCTCTTCACCGCGAAATTGTCAGAAGCACCAGTCATTCCACTAAATGCTACCGATTATGCGATTGCTTTGGATGGCTACATATCCAATGTGGAAACTAAACTGGATGCCGCAATCATCGGCACGACCTCAGAAGAGGAAGACGAGGAGGCACGCGCCCGCCCAACAACATTAGCCGCCACTGGGGACATCCACGCCCTAAAACTCTCCTTTAAAAAACTTCACAAAGCAGCCCACAAGCTCCTCAAAGCAGCCGAAGCTCACGATTCTTGGGCCGCCGAGCTCGCGGAAGAAGCTGGTGAAGACTTGCCGTGGTGGAAGTGGCTATCCAAACTCAAGCTCATCTACAACATCCGGAAAGTCAATTCCAAGTACAAGTTCCTGGAGAGGAAGTTCTTGCACAAGAAAGGCTTGGATGGACGGCCGTGGTTCAAGCATGTGGTGTTCGCGCCGGGTCTTTGGACCGGGTATGCGGGGGCTGTGTTCCCTGGGCTAGTGGAGGCTATTGATGGGAAGGATTATGGCAATGCGGCGAAGTGGGTGGGGATTATTGAGGGGACGTTGTGGCATGCTGCGGGGAGCTTGAGGTGAATGCGAAGGGTAGATAAGTTTGAATCGTTGGTATAGGCAATCTATTACATTATTTGCTTTGTGAATTTGTTTGCGTTTGTGCTGGTGCATCTGTTTGCGACTTTCTATTTGTCTCTTAATTGCCATGTGCAAGTGCATGGACCCGGTTTGCATCGCTTATGAAAAGGGGGTAATCTGACAATCTTCCCTTGGCATACAACGGTATAAACCGAGAGACAGTCTTTGAAATATATTTAAGCCATCTTGGTCCCTGCGTATTGAGCATGAACATCATCGCAGTTCAGATCACCTTTGTTATACATCAATTTGTTGCAAGTCAGGTACCTAGGTACCGTTGATATTATAATGTGGGGATATCTATCGTCCGCACTTGAAGATACATTCCTCACACTTTAGTGTACTCTTTTATTACTTTCAGGATGACACCTAGGGAATTATGCCGCCGTAGCAACATTTGCCACTCGCTATCTCTTTGATTTGGATCCAAAGCAAAGCGGTTAAGTAATGCGAGTCTGCGTATGCATACATCTCCTTGTAGGTTTTTAACAGGCGCCATTTCTTGGTTTAAGCGTCTGTTCGATCTGTGGAATTCCTCCAGCGCCTTCCAGATCCAGGGATCGGTGGAGGTTTGGTGGGGAGGGGGGAATAAGTACAGGTTAGTATTCAGACCCTGTCACTTTCAGCAGATTTCAAGTTGACTATTGACATATCATATTGCAGGATATCATGGACAGACAGATAGACTTTGCAAAAGACGTGTAAGTTATGTTAGTACCAAGCTTGATCGTACCATTTGTTTGTTTGCGTGTATTGGCATAGCACCCACGGGCCTGTTCATTGTTCATCTACCAAGATAGGGATTCCAAAAGTGTTTAAGCCACCTCATCTTCTGTTCTAGTATGTTGTACTAACTTCCTACTAGCCACTGACTCTGGGAACAGAAGTACGCATTGTTTTTCCGCCTTGATAACATTCTCCGAATCAACGTAGCCTCTTCCTATAAGCTTATGGGACGTTTGTTTGGTTAATAAGGCGCAGTTCTTATTTGGATGGCCGTCCAGAAATTCAATGTTACTTAGTATTCATTGAATAAAGACGAGTATAACCCTGGAATAGTATTTAAAGCCTTCCCAAACCCCATTGCCTGACTCCTAACTTCCATACCTTGGTAACAAAAACTTAGATTGTCGCCTATCTGCACACAGCGCTGTCTCCACAACTATCTTATTGCCTTGCGTAGTACCTTTGTACACTTTCTGGACAGCTCTGGACTAAAGACCTCGGGAGACTAGAACTCGCGAATGCTAAGTTGGTCAAAGGATATATCCTTTCCCATCGACACCAAAAATGAGCGTACCATCATCGAGCATCTTCCAATCAACCCCGACTCGTCCATCTATCATGCCTGTTCCGACAGCTTCGGGGTTGATAGCTCGGGGATCTGCTATACCAATAGCGTCTCGACCGCATCCAAATGTCAATACGCCACCAAATCCTACTGCGGCGGCGACACGTACTGCAGCCACAGAGGACATGACTTCAGCTATAAATTTGTATGATAATTGATTTTGATACCCCTCTCTGCGGAACTTGTAGCTGACTGTCCTATAATAGGGAGAACCTGAGCGGATTTGTCAAGGTCATTATCGGCAGACACCAATATGAGATAATTGTGCCAGCCAGCATGCTCTTGTTCCACTCTGTATTCTTCAGAGCAGCATGCAACGAACGATGGCGAAGCGGACGAGATGCAACCGTTCGACTCGAGGCAGAGGAGCCAGAGATCTTCGGGATACTCCTCACCTGGATGTACACCGGATCCATTGAAAACTCCGCCTATTTCCCAAAGCTCAGAAATTACACCAGCGACGAAGAAAGATCAGCATCTCTGATGCCCAGATCAGACAGACTAGTTCGATGCTTCCTCGGGCAATTCTTGCAAATCCATGCGTTCCAAAATGCAGTCGCGGACGCGCTGGTGGACACTAAGCACCACACAACCCAAACAATCGACGGTAATATCCATCCTGAGATATCCGAGTCTGGTCCAAGGGGCATCAAGCGGATCTGGGAGAATACGCTTCCCGGGTCGCCGTTGCGGAATATTATGTTGGACGAGTTGATGGCGAATTGTGGCCTGAATACACCGCCGGTGAGCTTCGAGCCGCATTTTCCGTGTTTTACGGAGTACTTTTATGAGTTGTCGAGGCGTGCCATTACGCATGCTCGCGGGGGGGCTCGTCCTATGTATCCATGGCTGAAGGATCCTTGTACTTACCATATCCATCCTGGAAAGCCTGCGAATTATTCCTGTACAGGGGTTTGAAAGGCGTCCAGAAACGATCGACCTCAGGACAAGGAGAAATTGACCTACAATACACTTTATGCCTCTTATCTATCTTTTGAAGCTGATGCCATTGAAATCCCGATAATGATGCTTTATCTTAAAGTCTAAAACTTGATTATTTTCTTCCTTTGACCTACGTCTTTATTTTTTAGTATGCTTATTTCATATTTTTGCAAGAAAATAGGGTTTTAGAGAACGCCCTTTCAAATCTAAGACATAGTTGTCCTAGCTTGTCACTAAAGCTCTTTCTCATAGGCTCATCTCCTAAATGCCTCAAAAGTCTATGTGAATCGGCCTCTAGACAGGGGTCATTACTATATATCTATTCACATAGAGCCTACTAGCAGTGTGATTTGAGACTTCATGGTTCACACAGCAACTAGACGACGGGGTTCGCAATTATATATATTGCTATCTTTAAGCAGAAAAGAATCAACAATTTTCCCTTCTAACATCGAAAGCCGCTGTTCTAGGGAAGCAAACACAACAATCCTCCTCCGCTACCTTTAGCATCTCTATATCAACACTTAGCAAGAGCCTCTTCCATCAGAAGTCAAGGTTCTAGTCGAAAGCAATCAAAATGGAGTACTCTCAACCAGTTAGGGAACAGACGGTTGGAATGTTCACCGTGTAAGCTTTCCCTATATATCAATGCATGGTTTCCTTAGCTAAAAGTTTCTCGTTTAGCACAGCTTTGCAAGAACAAGTCGAGGTTATTGTCGGCAATGATGAAAACAAGGTAGGAAACTTCAGGGCTACTAAAACTAGTTTTGCAGATTAGATAGAACTAATTTTTAAATACATTCAGGCAACATTTCCAGTAGCAAAGACGCTGCTCTGCTATGCTTCCGACTTCTTTATCACAGCATTTAAAGAAGGAACTTGGCAGGAAGGACAGAATAAAAGGATTACACTTAAGGTACGTTAGCTTATTTGTTCTACTTCAATTAGGAGATCATCAAAGATCAAGGCTATGGATATCTATCTATTTCAATAGGACTTTCTTATAAGCCTCAAAGCATAGAATCTCTATTAAGATTTACATCTAGGAATTCGAACCAGAAATATTCGCCGTCTTCCTCGCCTGGGCATACACACCAGACCGATACGATGCTCGGACTATCCCAGGCCTAAACCAATACCCACCGATCTCTATCGAAACCTCAGACCAACAGCAATGGTTCCTCATCCAATGGATAAAGCTAGTGCGGTGCTGGGCTCTCGGAGACTTCCTACTAGCTCCCCATTTCCAAAACGCCATCGCCGACCTACTAGTATCGGCCTACCTTACCCAACGGAAGCACAAATGCCTAGCAGCCACAGAAGTCTCTGCAATCCGAGAGGTCTGGAGCAGCACACGAGCAGGTGCTGCTGTGCGGAGAATCACGCTGGATGGGCTTATCGTCGATCTTGATATACCACCTAGCGGACTAGGGGAGATATATGCTGGTGGTGATGATGCGTTTCTGACAGAGTTTATAGATGATCTGTGTCAGTTGAGTCTGCAGCATATAAGATTTGAAGAAAAGCCTGCAGCGTTGTCGTTGAATAACCTTTGCAATTATTATACGCATGTACCGCCTTTGCATGCGGGGATGTGCTGTAATAGTTAGTTGTATTGAAGGAGAGGATCATATTTAAGAGGGAGAGAATCTGCTTGCGAAAGGGGCGCTGACGACATTGGCAAGGTGCTGGAGTTGGGAGCCTTTGAGGTCTCCGTTTGGAGTGATTGTTTTTCACGTTGGTTATAGAATGGGTGTGTCACAAGGGTCCAAAACGTCGCTATAGGGACACAAATCATGTCGATAGCTACATAATGGCGAATGTATAGGAAAGTGGATAGACTATCTCGCAATTTATTGACCGGCACTAAGAGAGTTTATATTTTCATAAGGTACATTGGTAAGCGTAAGTTGTTTAAATATGCAGTGGTGCACCTCAATAAGTGACCCATCCATGACAAGCTTTTAAAACGCAGAAAGTCCATCCTTATTAACAAGCTTCCCCATATCAGCATCTCTCTCACCATCTACAATACTCCTAATCAAAACACCCCCCAGACTAGGATGTTTGGCCCCCATCGCCTTCGCCTTCTGCGTCAACTCGGGATCATTTCCCAGATTCGTAGCCAGAAACCCTGGCCCAACGCCAAAGACCTTAACCCCATCCTCCTTCAACTTATGATTCCAATCCAACATCAGCATATTAAGCGCAGTCTTGCTACAGCGGTACCCGATTGTCTCAAAGTCAATGGCCTTGGGCCACCCAGCTGGTTGAGGAGGCGTGGGGAAGTACTTTTCAGCTGCCAGAGTAATTTGGGAGAGACCGGCTATGAAAAGAAGACGGGGATCAGAGGACGGGAGTAAGTGCGGCATGAAGGTCCAGGACATGACGTTCGTGCCAGACACGTTGACGTTATAGGCTTTATTGAAGCATTCTCGAAGTGAGATTTTACCGTTGATAAATGCTGGGTCGAAACTGGCACCTGTAGAATATTAGCTGTGATGTTAGATATTGATGAAAGATGCATACCGGCATTATTCACAAGAGCGTCGAGGTAGCCTGGGCTCTTCTTGACTTGCTCGAAAGCCTTTTCGATGGACTCGTCGCTCTCGAGATCGACATGAAGCACTTCAACGGTGTTTTGGGATTCTGGAACTTCCTTTTTAAGGGAGTCGAGTGCCAGCTTGCCCTTTTCCACTGAGCGGCTGCCGAGAAGTATATGGTATGGCTTCTGGGACTGGAGGAATGCTTTGACAGCCTCATAGCCAATACCGTTGTTACCGCCAGTAACGAGAACGACCTTGCGGGTGGCCATGATTTTTGTTAGTTGATAGATTTGTGCTATTGATTGGTTGTATTGATGCTGAACTTGGAAAGATTGCCAGCGACCTGGCTCATTCTTCTTATAACATGTTTCTATGGAGATAACAAAGTAGTTGTAGGTCGGAGATAAATAGTAGGTAGTCCGGTCAAGCGGACTAACCCATTCCGGTGATACTCACGAGCAGACTAGAAGAGGATCCAATAAGATGCCACGAAGTACTTTAGCGGTAAATAGGCAAAACCTTATTATCCAAGTGCTATCATAGTAACGCAAGTAGCTGAAATATATGGTGTTAATGCAAGTTAAAGCCGACTATATATCCTCTGTTAGTAATTTGACGAAATAAAGCTTTCCAAGATGCCTAACTCCATCGGACGGCTTTTTAAAGAATTGGATTTAGGTAGCGCGCTGCTGCCTATTATACCTCTATTATATATATTAGATATGAATGATCCTTTGTTAGTCATAGTCTATGTCATAATTGTTATTAGTGTTTGTCGTTGTGCTCATTCGCGTTGGAGATAATCTGCCAATACTTAAATCCAGTACGTCTTCTAATACGTGAGCCGCGAGTGCGCTAGGGGACTAAGAACGTCATATGCACGCTAAAATATAATGGTTTAAGCCTTACGCACGGTGTAATTATGTAGCGATTATAGCCTAAAATATGCTACTGGCGCTACACCACCATAGATGACTAATCAACGCGTCAATCGCGTGCACCCTGACGTTCTTCAGCTGAAAGTATCAAGATCATCCCATCTTGACTTCACTTATAGTACCTAGTCTAGGCAATAGTTCTGCTGCACATTTTTGTAGGATCTATCTCTCTCTTTAAGATCTGCCTAGGACCATACCATGGACATCAGCCTATTTGGCCTTGCAAGAAACACTCTTCCTCGCGTCCCGCTAATTCTCAAAACCGCTATACTTGCGCTCTTTGGGTGGTCACCTAATAGCTCTGTTCAAGATGCTGTCACTGAGATTATTGCCGTCATGGCTCGTCCTACCCTCGGTAACCCAGTATCCTTGTTGAAGTCTCAACAGCAGACGAAGATAGACTATGGCATATGGGGTCGCATGTGGGTGTCGAAATATACGATCCTGAGCCCCGAGAAGAAACCCAACAGCCACCTAGGCATCTGCGAGGTTCAAGACGCTCTGACTAAGGCTATCGAGGCTTTGGGAGATGGCTCTGACCATTACACACAGCCAAAGGCTGTTAATGTAGAAGCAGAATGGACAGGCTATCGTGGGGGAGTTTCCCACATTGCAAGGTCCCCAGACATTTCAGAGAGAGACAAATATGAACAAATGATGAAGGAGGTTGAGATAGACTCGCCTGTCATCCTCTACTTACATGGTGGTGCTTTCTGGTAAGTCTGCCGTCTCCAACATGCTTCACTCCTCAACCATGCTTCAGTTTGATGGACCCCGCCACACATCGATGGACAACCTCCGGTCTCGCCCAGCAAACCCGCGGTCGATGTCTCTCAGTACGGTATCGACTTTCACCTCAGTATCCATTCCCATCAGCGCTCCTCGATTGCCTCATTGCGTATCTCGCCCTACTTTGCCCACCGCCTGGATCCTTCCATGAACCCATTTCTCCATCTCAGATCATCCTAGCAGGTGATTCATCTGGGGCTGGTCTAGCGGCATCGCTCCTCCAGATTCTACTCACTCTCCCTCGTATAGGGATATCACGTATATACTTCCACGACCGCCATGTAGACATTACAGTTCCATTAGCCGGTCTGGCGTTCACCTCGCCTTGGCTAGACCTATCTCGCTCCCTTCCCTCCGTAACACGAAACTCCCGCTACGATATTATTGCGCCCCCGTCTGAAGACCGCACTATTCCTCATCCGAATTTCCCTCCCGATTCGGTCTGGCCAACAGTTCCTCCTCGAGTGGAGACATATTGTGAAGCGACAATGGTGGATCATCCACTCGTCAGTCCTTTGGCCACGCATAAATATCTTTGGGATGGAGCACCTCCTGTATATCTCTCTGTGGGGTGGGAAGGTATGCAGGATGAGGCAGAGGTATTTGCACGAAGAGTTTACGAGGCTGGTGGAACGGTGGGGTTTGACGGATACGAGGGAATGCCACACGGCTTCTCCATGATACCATGGAACAAAGCTGGGAGATCTGCGTTTACGAATTGGGCCGCATTTTGCAAGCAGGCGGTTGGTGGAGGAATACAGAGAGTTGATTATGGAACATGGACTAATAAACATGGCGTCGTGAGAGTAGTGAGCTTAATGGATCTGGGTATGAGAAGACAGGGCGGGGTGCAAGTGCGGGATGAGGACCTTGACGATGCCAAGGTCGATCAATACATGGCCATTCAGAGAGACTGGAGGGTAAAACTGGAAGAACAACTTAGGGTCGAGTGCGAAGTGACTACACAGACTGTTCGAGCTCAAGAAGTTACTCGATGGACAGCAGCTAGGATGAGGCCTCGAGAAGGCCGACTGGCTACACGAAACTACTTATAGAGCCTTGCAGAAGTATCCACGGAGAATCATTCGATCAAGTTAAAAATCCCATGGGAGCTGCCAGCTCATGGGCCGAGGAAGAAGCCCATTGAACTAACACATTGACGACGATTTTCAGCCAGCATCGAGGTCGAAATCTATACCGGCATCATTACGTTTCGATGTTACCTATAAGCCTACCTGGAGAGTGAGATGTAATATCAGTTTCTCACATATACGAAGTGCACGGCGACTATTGGTACCATTATCTCGCCGTGGTTTATAATGCCGATGCATGTTGTCCTACCGCCGAATCTGCAACGAGTATATTCTATCCAGCGAGTCAACATGATCAATTGAGAGTTATTGTGAATCAAGAAGAGATTCAAAGACCGTTGGTACTTCATTCGTCCTTGCGCCCTGCAGTTGAGGAACAAGACTCGAGAGAATGAAGATACTTATCAGCGATGCTGCGACCTGGAAGCCTACATTGCGGCTGCAGGTTATTTTCAAGACAACGTGGCAGTGGGTCTAGTCTAGGGGTAGAGAAAGTCTAGAAACAGAAATATTAAGGATTTTATATCACATGAGGTAATTTGCTCAAGGTGCGGTGATTCTCTCATAGGAAATGATTTGCTATTACGTAAAAGACTCCGAAAGTTAATATGCGATCGTTCAATACGATTATCAATGAAATTGTTAGCAAGAATACCTTATTCCTACCCCTAGAATTAAAATCTAAGCCCCTCACACCTTAATCACACAACAGTTTTCTCCTATATAACAATGGTATACCCATTTGACTTAATACTCTCTTGTCTACGCTTCTAGAAGCGAGCTTCAGTATCTTATTGCTGTACTTAAATATATTAGAAGCCCAAGCTCCAGGACGAAGGACTCGCCTAGACTTCTGCTTGTGCATCTGCTAATTTCAATAGCTTGTAGCATTTGGTAGCTACCAAATTCATGTTTGATGTAAGGGGTGGGTCTAAGAGGGTCTGAAGAGGAACAATCTAGACATAATCCGGCGGACCAGCTTCTGTTTACCAAAGAGGGCCTGAGCGAGTGAGAAGAGTTATAATCATTCAGGATTACACCTCTATTCATTTCATGTTTCATGTGCTTTAGAGTCTAGTAGGTATAGATATGAAAGTTCTAGAAGTACAAGTACCTTGATGCCTCCTATAAAAACTTGATAATCAGTATTCCATCCTCACTTCGCTCGTCACCCGCTCACTTCTCGCGTATAAGACATTCATTCTGCGGTCTCTGCTTCTAGGTACTTCGTACAATGGTTTCCTATCTTGTAAAACTAGCTGGATTGGCAGCTGTGATAGCCCCTGTTTTTGCGACACCCGTTCCCAACGCCGGACACCTGAAGATCCGCAATAACGACGCCAGCGATGTTATTCCAAACAGTTACATCGTTGTTTACAAAAGCGATATAGACGATGATACGATCGAGTCACACCAGAATTCTATCGGTTCGATGCTGTCTAGGCGTGATACTCAAGGTGTCGGAGCCACCTACACCATGGAGCTGTTGAAAGGATACCAGATCAATGCAGATTCAGGAACTATGGACAAGATCGGCGCCAAACCCGAAGTCGATTACATTCAGAAGGATAGAAAAGTATACGCCAACGACCTTACCACCCAAACTCAAGCACCCTGGGGGCTTGGTCGTATATCCCATAGAGACAAGGGAAGCCACAGCTACACTTATGACACAACGGCCGGTAGCGGCGCAAATGTCTATGTTGTTGACACGGGGATTTATACCGGTCACTCAGAGTTTGGCGGCCGTGCCTCTATGGGTGCTAACTTCGTCACTGGATCTGATGTAAGCTATTACTGCTGAAGTGCACTGCAACTTAAAACAGGCTAATCATTCACAAGAAGTAGAACACCGACGAGAATGGACACGGAACGCACTGCGCTGCAACTATTGCAGGAACCAATTACGGGGTTGCTAAGTCTGCAAACGTCGTGGGCGTGAAGGTTCTGGGCAAGGACGGTGTAGGCTCTACCTCTGATGTCATTTCCGGCGTCCAGTGGGTTGGTGCAAACCACGCTGCGAACGCTGTACTCACCATGTCTCTCGGAGAAAGCTTCGATTCTGCAGTCAACTCAGCCGTCAAGTAAGACATGTTCTTTCCTTCCCATTTGAACGTGTCTCGGGAGTCTGCAGATAACTTCACAGCACAGCCTTGAAATTGTCTTTGGGCTCTTGGATGGTTTTGAGAAAAAGAAAGCTAATCGCTCTTCGTAGGAGCATATATAACCTTGGAGTCACTGTCGTCGTTGCAGCCGGTAATTCTGCCACAGATGTTTCCGGGTTCTCCCCAGCTTCCGAGCCGACTGCTATCACGGTCGGTGCGATCGATTCGGGCGATGCACGCGCATCTTTCTCCAACTTTGGCAGTCTCGTCGATATCTTCAGTCCAGGTGTGAACATTCTCTCTGCATGGATTGGAGGCACCGATGCTACTCGAATGATGTCTGGTACGAGCATGGCTGCTCCCCACGTCGCCGGTCTCGCTGCCTACCTGATCGTTCTGGAGAGTATCAGTACCCCGGCAGCTGTTGCATCCCGTCTCCAGGCTTTGGCAACCTCTGGCAAGATTACCCAAGCTGAGAGCACGAACAACCTGATTGGCTACAACGGTGACGATGCGTAAGCTAGGGCTTATAGGATTTGGTCCTTGGTCATAGAGGGACGATACTAAGAAATGATATGTGTGTCATGTAAGAAGACGTAAGGGGGCTAATGGCGCTAGTGACATCTTGTTAGAAATAATACAATAAGAGTATCGAATAGAATAGGGCTCAAAGCTAGTATAAAGAGGTTAAGTTACATATTATAATTAATACGTTAAGAATAGGATATGACCGAATACCCGAGGACCAATTTTATGGTCAGTCATTCTTATGTCAGTAGCTCTATAGTTAGCATCCTGTTACGTGAAATGCTTATGACAATGTCCTCGAGCCCATCTCGTACTTCCCTGCTTATAGTTGACAAGAGGCTGAGGGCGGAATGGAGTGGTGATGCCGGATTTGTGCGGTGCAAACACATTATATTCTAATTACTACAACCATACATTATCTATCTACAAAGCGCCAGCATCGATGCAACATACGATGTCAGGTGTCAAAACTCATCAACTCATGATGTGGGATTACAGCTCCCGGATAAGCCTCATGAAGGTGCCACCCAGAAGCAAACCTAGCATAAAAAAAGCGCGACAGCCGCACACATGAAGCTAACACCCACAATCTCCACCTTGGTAGCTTTCTTCAGGCTTCCTTTAGCTTGTATCTGTTGTTCAGCGTCAGCATTGCCCAACAGGGTAAATTTGGGAGTAGGCATAATGTGCCTCATGAGTTGAGGCGTTCTGAGGAAAGGTGGCTTACCTGCGTAGGTACCACCGTGTACGTGATAACTCGATGAGTTGTCGTTTCCGCTGGCGAACTTGAGATTGCCTTGGGCGGCGTGATCGTGATGGATTGTTGAGAAACAGAACTGTAGCTGGAAAGGCTCCTACTAGCGACAGCACATAACCCATTTATCGCAGACGCTGAAGCGTATTGAGCAGGTGCCTGCGTCTTCGCGACCTGACAGCATGACGAAACGATGTTGTCAAAAGGGCCAGGTGGTGAACAGAGGCATCTAGCTTTTTCGCTGGGTTGCAAGTCCTTGAACCCCGGAGTCTGATTTGCGCAAGTGCTCACCAAGGCGTTCATTACACCGCATGGACCGCCACTATACCCAGGTGCACTGCTATTTAGACCTCCAGTCATAGCAAGTGTTGATGTGCTCGGTGTAGTGGGCTGATTGTTTGTTGCTACATTCCCGATATCCATACAGAAGCCTTCGAGGTTTTGCAGAGCTGGATACGCAAAGGCGGATGCAGTGGACGCAAAGTCGGCGCAAATCTTCACCGCGGCGTCGAAAACATTAGGCGCCCACAGTGCTCTAGAGTAACAGAGACAATATGCCTGTGAGGTGGCGGGCAGGGCTTGGAAGGACGGCGTCAAAGAGTTGCATATTGCGAGTGCCTGGCCGACGAGTTCGCAGGTGGGGTTGTTCGTGAGCGAGGGAGGGAGAGTCGGTTCTGGCGTGGTGTTATTAAGGAGGTGAGCGGCGTGTAAGATGTGAGGATTCGTCACGAGACATAGTAGGAGGGAAAACCGCATGTCGGATGTTTGTACAGGTGCTTGTTTATAGTGTTTCTGTGATGTTGTGGGGCAAGGTTTGATGTTGAAGGTGATAGAAGTGTTGTATATTCTTCTGCTTAAGGATTAGTATTTGTGCTTCATGAAAGGAAGGAGCTTTGCTGGTGGGGAAACGTAAAAACCATCTCCTCATCCTCGTGGCGTCTGCAAGATGAAGCTAGATAGGAAGCTGCGACTAATGAGCACCAGGACGTAAATAGTTCAATAAATAACAAAGGAAATGAATGTACATGCCACATTTTCATTGCACTTCTTCATTCAGCAAAAAGTGGGCTTGAGGGTAGAGGCATTTGATTCATCATAATATCTCTAGTAATCTCCTATCCACCCCTATCGCTACTCCATCCCATGCCATCCCAGACCCAACAGGTATATACACGAACAAATATAAATGCATAATGTAACCCTTTGCTTCCTTCACTCAAATCTTCTCTTACGCCATAGCCATGCAAGGATCCCATAAACAAAAACACCCCCATTGTATCCATCATGCATGCGATCATCACTCAGTTCGATAAAACTTCTTATACAACAAATGCAAGAACAGATTAACATTAAGCCTCATACCTCCTTCGAACAAGTCCATGTATTGGTGATTTGCGAATTGCGCAGCCAATAAGCTATCCATGGGAACCTGGGCGCTGGCGCCGGGAATCTGGATACTGCCTTTGCTGCCCTCGATGAAGAAGACGCCGACCTCGTCGCAAGAGATAGTAAGGTTGATCTTGTCCCATTCGCGTTCGCTATGGCCCTTCCATGAGACTAGTACACCTTTGTCACTAAGTGTTCTCGCGGAGTATTTGAAGGAGCCGAATTTGGGCTTTCGGCCTGAGCGCTCAAGTTCTCGCTCGTGATTGTATTGTTTGGTAAAGGGCATGAGGAAGCGCTTTTTGCTATGGGATTATTAGTATGTGTTGCATGTGTGAGATCAAGATAGACTTACCCTTTCTTCTGCAGAGTCATCATGGCTTGCTCGATGTAGTTATCGTAGCTTTTCCTCTGAGATTCTAGCCATTCTGCCTTCTCGCTCAAGTTACCCAATGTAAGGCGAACACCCTCCAGTTCTCTTTGTCGTTGTACTCGTCTTCGGCTCTTCGTTCGAATATCAAGTGCAATGGCGTTCAGGATGTCTTGATAGAAGTTATGCCGCGAGATTCGGCCGAATTGTTCGAGTCTCATGATGTTTTCCAAGGCTGTTCGCTTCAGTTCCTTGTACGACATTGATTTGATATCTACTAAGGTAGTTGCATCCGAGTATGCGCCACGAGTCTTGCTACCCGCGGCAAACTCTTCTCGAAGCAAGTCATGCCATTTTTGATTGTCTTCGCGCGTGATTGGACGGACAAGAATTTCCATGAGATTAGGGCCAGATTGAATGCGGATGATGTACAAAATGCATCGTTTGGTTTCCATAAATAGAGCCTTGACCTCTGCTTCGGGATCTTCAATGTCGTGCAGCTTGGGATTGAGAGTCATTTGAATTTCTCCAGATGCCACACCTGTCATCTCGGTCTCATTGTTCTTTGCACTACCAAGCTCTTGAACGATTTCTCTCAGCATATCATCTCTGTTTGGGCAAATATAAGGGAGGTCTCCTGCGATAAGGGTGTGAATAGAGAAGATGTCGCCCATCTTGATGTATAGAGTTGGTTTCGACTTGGCGTACAAATCATTGAATTCGTCAATATCGAATGTACTTTCCGCGTCTGGAACCGATAAAATATTAGAGAAAATGAGACGCATTCGCTCAATTGCATCTCCGACGTAAGCGTTTAGAGGTTGTAGATAGATGTTCTCGCCGCCAAACAATCGCCCGGACGCGACCTGACCTAGTACCTTTGCAACCTCGCTGAGATTGCGCTTTTGGAGTGGCGTGAGCTGCTTTTCAATGACACCCATTGACTCGGGAGCTGTCAAGGCGGGTTGAAGATAGAATTTCCAGAGCCAATTGCCAACCATTTGAAGTAGCCGGTCTTCAGGTTCTCGTGGGAAATGTTGGCACAGGGCATCCATCGTTTCTCGACAGATGAATCGAATGCCATAAGGCATCTTGGGCAACAAAGCTTCTAGAGCTAATAGGAATTGATCTGAAATCTCACGAAGGTCTCGCAAGTGATCGATGAACATGTCCCGAGTTTCTGGATCCTTGATTGCAGATTCTCGGGGGATGTCCAGCGGCCGCTGGCTGGGTCGTCCGGTCCGAAGCTCTTCGTTATTAATTGCGGAGCGGTAAATCTGCATGGGATCGCTCTCAAGGTCAAGCGCTGGATCTTCGATGATGTTGGATTGAATGAGGGGGCCCAAAAGCTCGCGAAGAAACTTCCTATCCCGAGGTGACCGGGTATAGTTAGATAGGAGTTTCGACCAGAAAAAATTCCCTCGAGAATATTCCTGTATCGAATTCACTCCGTCCACTTCCTCCTTGACTGATCGAGCAATGAGTTTCAGGAGATAGTACTCTTCTCGTCGCTTTTGCGCATACCCAAAGAGTCTCATGGTCAGAGTTTCGATCTGCTTGCAGTCCTTCTCGGATGTCCCTTGCTCCCGAACTCTCTTGAAAAGCCGAGCGAGGTATTGTGGCTGGGTTTGAAGTGTGAAGAAGAGCTGCTGGTAGGACTCTAACTTTTTCCGTGAGTTCTTATTCAAAGCTTTGAGGTCGAAATGGTTTCCGGAAGCCATTGAAGTATTAACGAGAAGATTCCCAGAGTGACCACCAAAGTTTCTTTGATGCTTGACAACTTCATCTAGTGTGATCTTGTTCTTGACTAGAAGAGCAATCTTGATGTCGAGCTGATCAATATATTGTTCGGCCATCTCATTTTGCCGTACTTGCTGAACGACCGTCTTCCGCATGCGCTCGAATTCAATCTCTTCGTTGAAGTCGAAATCGCTATCATTGAGAAGATGCACAAAATTCTTGACGGTATTGACCGGAGGGTTCTTCCCAGTCGTCAAACTCTTGTACGCTTCTCCTTGCAATCGACCTCGAACGAAGCTTTGGATCTTCACCACCTTTTCCATGTTCTCCTTGAAGAAGCGCTTCTTCTCGGCAAATTTGGCTCTGACTAGTAGTGCTCTCGTTGCTGCTTGGACCTCGATGATGGATTCTTCTTCGGCCTCCAACTCACCAAGCAACATGCCGATGTCGTTTCTGAGAAGAACACCACGGCTCCAGGACTGCAATTCAATAATCTCGTCCGAGTGGGATTCGAGCTGATCGAGAAGTGCTCCTATCTGCTGACGCTGCAAGCATCCTCTGGCAAAAGCTTGGACTTTGGATATTTGCGGTGTCTCGTTCTCAAGTGCTTCAAGGTCATCGGCGATGCTCCCCCGCAGTAACATTCCTCTGATTCGAGTCTGAACCTCCACTATTGACGGTTGTTGGGTTTTCAGTGACGAGAGAGTCAATGCCACTTGTTGGCGCACTGCATATGCGCGGATGTACGCTTGCAAAGACGTTATTTCAGCGCGATGAGCTGTCAGTTCCTCTTTCGTCGACCGAATCTGGTCGCGGACGGCCTTTCCTCTTGACATTGCCTGGAGAGCTCTCCAAATCGGTGTTGATGATTGGAGCGCCTCTCTCTGCCGAGAGATCTGATTTCTGGCCAGCATGGCTCTTATGGAAGCCTGTATCGCATTGATTGAACTCTCTTCACGGCAAAGCTCTTTGTGGTCGTCAGCGACAAGGTTTCTGAGCAACATGCCTCGAATGGCGGCTTGCAGATCCTTCACTGGCCCGGCTAAAGTCTTCGTCTCTTTCTTCTGGTTTGCTAAAGCTCGGCGGGAAAGGAAGCCCCGAATGTTCGCTTGTACTTTTCGAATTCCTAGCTCTTCATGTCGCAATTGAGATCTCGTCATGCGTACCTCGTCTCTGGCCTTGTTGCCCCTGATTAGATTCTGCAATTTCAAAATATCGCCTTCTCTGCTTTTCCAAAACGATTCCCGATTTTGCTGCCGTTGTCGTACTAAATATCCTCGAATACCGCTCTGCAGGTTCACCGCAAATCTTCGCATGTTTAGACGGTATTCATAAATCTGCCGTGAGAAGTCGCCCCTGATCCGCGATTGTAGGTCAACTACCATGTCTTCAGAGTCCCAGAGGTCTTGCATTATGTCGCCACATCGCATGCGGGCAGATGCACCTCGGATTTGAGCTTGAAGGTCGATGATCGCCATCTCATTCTCCCCTAATTCTCGGTCGATACGATCCTCTTCGCTCTCCACTGGTTCCGGTTCAGGCTCTGGCTCCGGCTCTAAACCAAAGCTCGCTCCCATATTTCCAAAACTAGGCATGCTGACGCCGGCCTTATCCAGCCCCTTTTGCATAGTTTCCAGTTCATGGTCTTCAAATTCAAGCTGTCCAACGAGATTGCCAATCTGGAAGTCCACGATGCCCCGCCGGAAAAGTGCGAAGCTCAGCGCGTGAATACAGTAGATGACCTTCGGTATGTTCTTCTTTTCATATAAATCGACCAATTCAAATCGAAAGTTTTCTGGAAGCTCCACCTCAGCGACAAGTCGAAAGAAGATTGCGATGTTGTCCGAATGTCGAAATTGTAACTTTGGAGACCGGAATATACGTAGACGGCGCTCGGGATACAAGGCATCAACAACTTCTGCAAGAGTAACACCATCTCGCAAAGCCTCCTCCAGCTGAACAATTGGAGGTATTTCTCGCTTCAAAATGTCTTCCATCCATTCTTTGGCTTCACCAATGTGACACAAATATTCGTATGCCTGCAAAAATTGACGTTGTTTGTCCATCCAATTCCGCCCATTGGTCTTGTCTCCTCCACTTCGCTGTAATTTCCTCCGTCCGTGAAGACCAACGACTTCTTGCGCCGGAGATGTGATGCTGAAACTATCAGAGGATCCATTTTCAGCAAACTTGGACAGCGTGCGTAGCTGGCTGGTCGAGGACTTCTGGAGACTTTGCAAATCCGGCGCGGCAAAGGGACTGTGGCTGTGTTGCATGGTTTGACCCCTCATGCGGCTCATCGAGTCGGCGCGAGTTAGGAGCATAGAATTTGGTCTGATGGGAGATAGCCGTGTATTAGTAGTTTCGCCATAGTCTGTGTATGCCGAACTACTCGTATCGATGGTATGTCCACGCGAAGGATATCCCACGTCCATGCTTTGCCCACGCGTATGGTAGCCATTTCTTTCCGGGGGTGTTGCGGCAGGCGGTTGGGGTAGAGGGCGAAGAGACTGGCGCACGTTCTTGTATGCGCTTTCCGGACTTGAGTCCAGATTACTACGCTTGCCTGTCTTCTCAAACCCAGGATATGCCATGCCTGTGGTCTCACTTAATCCCCTCTTATGGCCCGTGTAACCGCTCGATGTTGTTGAAGACAGAGTGCTTGTTCGGCTCAAATCAAATGCGCCGGATGAGGAGGAGTATCCCGACGAGGTAGTGGAAGCGTTGGAGGGCTGTCGCTTTGTAGGCGATAAGTAGTCGGCGGTTTGTGTTTGGCGGAGGGGATGTCGGTACGCCATGCCGACGTTGTATGTGAATTGTGTGTTGTGTTTATCGTCGCGGGATTTTCAAGTAGGACTGCGGTCTGCTATGTTACAATCATGGCCGCCTTTCCGGCCACACAAGAAAGGTTCAGCGCAAACAGATGGGAGGATAAGGCAAGGCGGAGAAGAGTGCTTGTGGTATGGTTGGTTGACTTGTTGATATTGACTTGAAGATTAGGCGCGCAGCGCTTGAAGCAAAAAAAGCGAAGTTCAGGGAGGATGACGATGGATGTGAGGAATGCTGGATATTCAGCCACTGCAAATGGGTGATGAGGCGATGCAATATAATACAACAATACAAGACAATCCAACGAGGTTGGGGGTTTGGATTGGATGTGCATATATAAGGCAGGGAGTAAACACGGTACAATACGGTAATGCAAGGTAGGGTAGGTGAGGGGAGAAACAAGCGAAAAAAACATACTTCCGTATGGTGGCTGGCTGGCACGGCAACGACGAACAACACATCGGAGGTACACGGTTAATTCATGATTATAGTTACTATTCGGACTGTATTGGGTAATTAATTATATATCATTACTATGAATCCATCTGTAACCTCCCACCACCACCTAGAACTTATATAATGTCTGTACTTTGATATCACCCAAGTATAATTTTACATACTCGTAGGTGAGTTCACTTGCTCTTCGCCAGAAATTCTTGGTCGCGTCGGATAAACGTTGGTCCTTAAGCTTTACGGATAAACATTATTCCTAGCCCGCTCCGCTCTCCGTCCTCCGCTCCGTCCCCACCCCACCTCCAAAACTTTCCTTCACCAAATTTTCGACTTTTCTTTTTCTTCTTTTCCCTCTTGGGAGAAGGAAACTTCAACCCGTCGACCTTGACTTGACCTGCCACCTCATAATACGTCGTCGACTACACTCTCTCTATTCCAATCACTTTCTTGAACCTTTTTCAAAATGCCTCTCACCAACGGAGAAACAAAGTCTCACTTTGCCAGGGGGGGACAAGATATCATGGACCATACCAAGGTAAATCTACCACAATTCTAGAGACAGACGTTTGGTTGGAGCTAGCGCCTGCAGCCATTGCGGCTCCATGTTCCAGCTTCTATTACCCTGAGCATTTTTTCGTGCATCCTGGGGCATTGTCGAACAGCCTTGCTGACCCGTCTCTAGGCTGTCGATGACCTCGCTCACTTCGAGAAGGGGGATGGGATGGACATCAACATGCTCATGGACTCCGAGAAGCACGGTGGCTTGACCTACAATGACTTCCTCGTCCTGCCAGCCCATATCGGCTTCGCCGCGTCTGAGGTCGCTCTTGATTCCCCCGTCACCAAGCGCATCTCTCTCAAGACTCCCTTTGTTTCCTCGCCCATGGACACCGTTACCGAACATGACATGGCTATCCATATGGCTCTGCAGGGAGGGTTGGGTGTTATTCACCACAACTGCTCTGCTGATGAGCAAGCCGAGATGGTGCAGAAGGTTAAGCGGTATGAAAATGGCTTTATCCTCGATCCCATCGTCCTCCACCGCAACACTACAATCGGAGAGGTCAAGGCCTTGAAGGAGCAATGGGGGTTCGGTGGTTTCCCAGTTACTGGTAAGCGGTCCTGTTTATTTTCTTTTTCAAACAACACACTTTTATGATTATCAAACTTTACAAATAACTTTCGTTCATCCGTATTGACCGCAAGGTCGTGGGGAAAAAATATATACTCTTTATGAACAAAAGTGCAAACACCGTTGCAATTCTTCAGAATCAAGGATATGCTCATCGGCTAATTCTACCTTGACAGAGAACGGCAAGCTTGGCTCCAAGCTGATCGGTATTGTGACAAACCGAGATATTCAATTCGAGGAAAATCTCAATAAAACTGTCTCTGCTGTTATGATCACCGATCTTATCACTGCTGTTTCTGGAACCGATCTGCTAGAATGCAATAGCATTCTCGCCAAGTCTAAGAAGGGCAAGCTCCCAATCGTTGACTCGAATGGAAACCTCGTCTCCATGATTTCGCGCTCCGACTTGACTAAGAACATCCACTTCCCGCTCGCTTCCAAACTTCCCGACTCCAAGCAACTGATCTGCGCCGCTGCGATCGGAACACGACCAGAGGACAAGATCCGTCTGCAGAAGTTGGTTGATGCTGGCTTGGACATCGTCATCTTGGACAGCAGTCAGGGTGACAGCATTTACCAGATCGAAATGATCAAATATATCAAGGAGAAATACCCTGGTTTGGACGTCATCGGTGGAAATGTTGTTACCCGCGAGCAAGCTGCAAACCTCATCGTAGCTGGCGTCGACGGCCTCCGAATTGGTATGGGAAGCGGAAGCGCTTGTATCACACAGGAGGTTATGGCTGTTGGTCGTCCCCAAGCCACAGCTGTCCATAGCGTCAGCTCGTTCGCTGCCAGATATGGTGTTCCTTGCATAGCAGATGGAGGCATCCAGAATGTTGGCCATATCGTCAAAGGTCTTGCCCTGGGCGCTACAACAATCATGATGGGAGGTCTCTTGGCTGGTACTACCGAGTCTCCTGGTACATCCTTCCTCAGTCGGGAGGGTAAACTTGTCAAGGCGTACCGAGGCATGGGAAGTATCGACGCTATGCAGGACAAGAAGGCTGGCGCCGGTGCGAAAGACAGTCAGAAGAGCAATGCTGGAACTGCACGCTACTTCTCTGAGGGAGACAGCGTCCTTGTAGCTCAGGGTGTGTCTGGAGCCGTTGCACACAGGTACGTGACATCCTCTTTCACTCATATCCTACTCATTTTCGCGCATCTACTAACTCGTATCTCAGAGGATCGGTTACCAAGTTCGTGCCTTACCTAGCCGCGGGATTGAGACACTCTCTGCAGGATTGTGGCCAGAAGTCTCTAAAGAACCTCCACGAAGCAGTCGCAAACGGCACTACAAGATTCCAAATCCGAACAGCAAGTGCGCAGCTGGAGGGTGGGGTCAATATGGAGAGCTACGAAAAGAAGCTCTACGCATAGTCATATAGTCACGTGACATGTAATTGCTTGGGGGATACTAAAATGGCGGGTTGTTTGTGGGTTGGAGTTTGGCTAGGAGTTCTCTATCAATGTTCCCCTAAATAAGTGGGATATTTTAGTCCTGGAGAATCTAACGATGCATCTTCTCCATCTAATTCGTCTCGTCCTCCTGTCCGCTTCTTAGGTGATATTTTACAACACCTTTTTTTGAGACCGGGTTCTCAAGCAACATTGACTTTTACACTTCCCTTCTTCTGTAAATGATCTACTCCTCTATGTCTTTCCTCTCTGCGTCCAACAGCATCAAGCACTCCTTGACCCCGAACTAACAATCTGGAAACTCGAACCATCGAACCAATGGTTATAGCGGAGTTACCAGACATGCTTCTTGGATGAGACCTGCAATTGACACATATTTGATCCTTGATAACCTCGTAAGTCTACATTACAATCAAGGACTTGAACGGATAGTAGAAAAATAATTAGATTATCCTTCTATTGATCCGTGTATGGCAATGGCTAATGCTATCAACGCTACCGAGTACATCCCCTACAAGTATCGCGCTTAAACAGGTGGTGCAAAGGTCCGGATCCCTCGACATTAAGCGATAGCCTTGTATGTCGTGCATGTCCTTTAAATCCTGTCGCCGCTTGTAGCAGCTAATCGGCAATTCCCCCTGTCTTTGCCATCCTCGTTTACATGGGGTTGGAGGCTAAAGAAGGTAGAGGAAACGCTGGATGAGCTCTAAGAATACATTTATACTTTTCTAAAACTATTTATATGACTATTTACATCCAATCCATCCATAAAACTCAAAATCCTGGTAATGATTTGTTCGTAGTGATGGCTTTAGAAACCTTGTAAGTTCAAAGCTATACTTAATACGTATTTGAAAAGAGTGAGAGCAAAGTATAGTCCAATTAGGAATTGTCTTAGGAGGGCACCTTCCGGGGCGAAGTGAAGTATCATTTAGAAGAACAAGTCAAACGATTAGAACCCTAATGCCTTTCGCCTAAAAGAAATAATAACAGTCGTAAATGTAAAATCCCCGAGTTTCTTGTTCACTTCCATAGTTCTAGCTATGAATTACCTAATATACCCCAAACCATCCTCATAATCATTGTTGGGATATTAGCTACGCTTCTGAACAAATATAACCGGTTTCATCTTGCGGGCCCGTGGCATAAAAGCTGATGGAGGTGATGTCCGAAATTGGAGCTTTGGTAGGTGGAAATGAGAAGACGGGTGTGTTGCCATTCGGGTACTTTGACATCAAAGCCTTGATAGCATCAGAGTATTTGCTTTGGTCTAAGATATAGGAAGTCCATGGTTTCTCTGGCTCGAGCATTATGCCTGCGGAAAGAGTAAGGAGTATGGACAAGACGACGAGAATTCTTCCGAACATGGTGCTAGTGTTAATTAAAACTTCTGGGAGGTAAAGTCGGCATAGAACAAAAAGGAAAACTGTAACGTAGGGCTTAAAATACAGTATCATACTTGAAAAGGCAGGGCTCGATGACAAGACAGATTGCTGCAATGGAAGCTTGAGCTGGATCAAAATTCTAAGTGGTACCATCAAGAATCTCTGGATCGAGAGAAAGATATATGTGTGATGATCGTTTACCATCCCGTAGTAGAACAGCTGCGCCTCATGATACTTACTGCCTTGAATTACTTGAAACATTGAGGGGAGCTAATAAGAGGACTTGTACATAGTTTCCAGGGCGGCAAGAGATCCTCTGATACAGAATCCTTATGGGTGGGAGATGTCACCACTTGGGCAAAGCTCTCTCCATAACTCTGGACTCTACATGGAGAAAACTAGCCTCTCAGAGGTATATCAAAGGACTGGCGTCCCGAGAGAAGGTCCGAAGGAACGACCATTCAAACACCTGCATATTATCCAAGAATTAATAGCAAATAAGAGAGCAGAGAGCCATTAGTAGCGTCATATTGAGGGTGTTGGAAAAATTGCGGGCCCTATAGTAAATGTTAGTGACTGCGATCTCCAGCAGCCAACCTCGTACTCGAGTAATGTGGGAGGCTGTGGGGGCTTTAAACCCTATAAATTCCGCCAGGTCCTCTTCTGTACCCCACTATAACAACACCAACAGCTTTTGCGACTACGCCTCTTCTTCGCATCCTTTTGTTGGTTTTGATCCTTCTGTTGTATTATATACACATTCATTTCTACTGACCGAATCACTAGATATTTCTTCCAACCAACTCTTGAAAGGAACACATCTATCTCCGGCTTTTCTATTTCTATAGACCCCAATAAAATCTAGAAATAGATCGGAAAACGAGGGCAGCATCGGGAAGCACAGTTCTTCTCGACCAGATTTATCCTACTCGGGCATCGCTCAATGCAGCGTGTTGCTATGGATGGACCAGTCGCGCTTGGGGAGCTCAGTGATGAGCTCTGCCTGTCGATTCTTGAGTACCTCCCAGCATCCGCTCTCAAGAGATTATCCGAAACTTCGAGACGATTCTACAACCTTAGCATTCCAGTCATGTATCATACAATCGATTTAAGTATTCATTACTTTGAGCCGGTCTATATCGTAGACAAGCCATATCTTACGAAGCGACAACCAGCAAATTGGAAGGACATCTTAATTAAGCAACACCTATTCATAAATCTGATGCTGCGCGAGCCTCAGTATGCGAGCCTTGTCCGTTCTTTCACGTGGAATCTTGGGTTTTCGCGTGCAGAAGTGTGCCTCCCGGCGGAGTTCAGAGAGAGGGTCATATGGCTTCCAGAAAAAGTATACGCAATGTTCTCTTTGCTCGACCGGGCCACGAGCATCGATATTGATATGGGACCGTGGCACAGCGAATCTCTAGCTTCAATACCACTCTCACGTCGCCCCTCGCTTTCCCAGATGCTCGGCACATTCGACTTGGTGGGAAAATGCACTACGCACTTGCCTCCGCAATTCTTCATGGTAGCGACAAAGCACCCCTGTCTTCCCTCTCTCTCAACAATGTTCAGGAGGGTGGACTCTTAGCTTCAGGTGAGAATTTCCACATGGGTATTAAAGTTGACGGATTCGTGCGCAGTTGGAGAGATTTGAACACTTTCGAGGAGGATTGGCCTGAAGGTTGCTTGCCGATACAAGTCAAACCAGGGAATATGAGGCGGTTGTTGAATTCTTCACTGAAACTTCACTGCCGTCACCTGCAGTATTTATCTCTGCGCAAGCAAGGACAACAGTTTCCTGTTCAAACAAGGCCAAGCCCCGTCACCTATGAAGATGCTGTCTATCATGAATGGGCCGCATTTATCCAGGCTATTCGTCCTCCAACTCTAGTTTTGGCACACGGCGGGGCCACTGATTCGACTTGTAATGGAATGCCTACCGTGGCTAGCCGGGGAGTTAGGTTTCGGCCGGGACTACAGCTTCATGGGGCGACTGCGCCCATAGATGAGCTGTTTCGGGATATCTTGATGCCAATCTTGCAAGCTGGTTGGCCTGGACTTACTCGATTGATAGTACAAGGTGTGAGTAAGAGCGTCTTAGGGGGGCTAAGTGATCTTCAGGACGTCCAAATCACAATTGATGAGACAGTGAAGTGGTGCTGGAATGGAACTGTTGGAGATGATTAAAAGACTATAGTATTTTATTCACAATCACATTCTCCTTCGTCCATGTCAGTCTTTCTATTTAGTTCGTAATATTACCTCTAAACATCATTTTCTACCTAAATCCTATCCATAATTACCTGAGGGTTAGAGACAACCTATCCCGAGTGAAAACTAACGTTGCCGGGTTGAATATTATCTAAATTGATTATTAGGCTCGTTAATTTAGGGTGCCGAATACCATCACCGTGGAAATTGTATCATTTTGACATCTTAAAAAGCTTTATATAAAGTATAAGACTTAGATTGGTTCACAATCTCAATTCCTACCAAGATCTAACTCATGGGATCCTCGGATCGGAGCCCTGCAAATCGATCATAACATCCTGAAATCTGCAATCATCCTCCACCCACGACTATCATCATATTTACTTTTCATATCGCCGAAACGGGTTTTTTAAACTTTCCGTTCGAGGGCCAGTAATCGGATTTTATGAAAGTTGTAAAAGAATCATATTCCGCTTACCACGAATAATTGTCAGCATTGTTGCTCCAACTTTCAATTTTAACGTTGTCTGAGGATTCTGTTGCTTTTGTTCCTAGCTCAGCACATGTATACCACCCATATACTTCTGGTGAGTTAGAAACCAGTACTCCATCCTTATTCTTCGAAGCTGGATTGGTGGGACCAATCCACCAAAGGTGTGTCCATTCATGGAGCTTTGTATTTGCTAACTCATATTAGCATTATATGGCTGAAGTCGATGGAGATTTGAAACCTTCTGTTCCACTGTATCCCTCTCTTAAAGCCGATGAATCTTCCCATTCTTCAAGTTCAATGTTTTCAGTCGGTATGGCATCTGGTCCAACGGCAACCCCTAAAAGAGACGAGAAAGATGATAGAAAATCCATTGTATCGGTACTTGCTTGATTATTATGAATCAGAGCTAGATATAGAACGTAAGAGCTAATTAAAAAGGTTCTAATCATTTCTCAGATATAGACTTTTATATCATTTATATAATATATAATAAGTAATCATAGAGAGATTTAAAGTAAAACAAGCAAGTAGTAATATAAAAATCACTATTATAATATGGGAATAATATAGTTTTCCCTATTATAACACGAAAAATCATATTATGATAGAGCGTTTACACCCGTAGGGATGGTTTGCTCTTGGTAGCGGGGTGGAGCAGATCAAAATATGAAAATAAATTCTACAAGTGATTTAAGATCTGAAGTATGATCTCAAAGACGTTTTGAAATGCGAGGTAATCAGTCACTATCGATTTAGAAAATTCATGGCCATCTGAATTCGAAGCATATCAGGAACTCTTATTTCATAATTTGATTCTTTGAAACTAATCTGCCAACTTTTAAAATGTCCATGCACCCAAGTATACCTCACACCGGATCAGTTGCAACTACATCCCAGGTAATTGCCGGTGCAGCGGCCATTGACTCCGTCGCAATTGTTACCACCACATGATCCAACGGATGAACCACACCCATACCCACAATTGCAGCCTTTGTAGGGGCCCTGTAAAGTACTTATTGTTAGATATAACCTGGTACGGATTTTATACTCGGATGTAGAATGTATCAAATCGGTAGGACATACAGAGTTGCATCTGAGGGTAGACCTATCTCCACCACAGCCATTCTCATAGCAGTTTCCATTGACTGGACCGCAGCGTGCGTCTGCGGAGGGGCTTGCACCGACGATGGAGGCCATTGCGGCGACCGCGAGGAAGAGGAGGGTTTGGAATTGCATCTTGGAAGGAGGTTTGTAGAATATGAATCAGGATTTGTGTGATTGATTTGTTGTGAAGACTCAGCGTCTAAGATGACCGGACAAGGACATTGCAGTCCTCTTTATAGAAATCTTTTTATGGATGTAGGACTGGAATGGGGCCTATTGGAATACTGCTCGACAAATTAGGAATGCGCTGGGTACTACAACACTGGAAGAGGATGCGAGCACTGCATATATTCCCTAGTTGTACAAGCAGCATTTAGCAGCCATAACACTCGTCTTCCGCTCATAATAAGACTGATATATGATGGTTAAGCTCAGCTGCTAATAAAGGTCAACTGCATCTATAGTGAAACCACTAAAGTTGTTACGCAAGACACCGCATAGTTCGTAAAGGCGGGGATTATAGTGTCTGCTGTCTTCCCGAGGAGTATCATCGCAGATGGTACTCCAAATCAGCGGTGAGGAGGCATACTTAATATTCTTAGAGCTTCCTATAGATTTCCTAGTTTAATGAACACTGCATTGTAGTTACCAGTACTAGTCATAAGGTTTGTAGGTACAGATTACCTTATAGTAAAGTAAGTGTTCCACAAAGAGATCATCTGGATTACTTTAGTGTACTATTCTGGAGCTTTGAAAATAAGTGTAGAAGGAACATTAATAAGCTTTAATGCTTGATATTTATGAAAGTTTAGGTCACGTAGGGGTTATAAATGCTTGTGAACCATATTTATAAGTAGTTTGAAGGAGATAAGATAATTCCGTTTCGTTAGAACTATCCGTTGAATACAACAACGTCATGGTCATACTTGTAACAGAGAGATCGGGACTTGCCCCGCAAACACAGTAAGACCCCCGCTTTAGTACAACACCGTTAACAATCTCGCACTAATAGCAACCCCATAACCGCTAATCTAATTTCCTTCATCACAATTCAGCGCCATTCGATTATTCTAAGCTGACACCTCCCCAAATTATATTCTTATACCGACCTCGACTACGTACGCTGGTCTTACCATGCTTGAAAAGCTACTATCTATTGCGGGACATAGCATGTGGAACCGTAACAACGCTAGCGAAGAGATTTCTATAACATAAAGAGCTTTTTTCTCGACTATACCTAGTTAATAAGGATGCTATTGCTCATATAACACTACTGTAAATAACATTTCCTGTTACAGATCCTGAAGCAGACAGAAGGTGCATTGGACCCTGTAACTCAGAGTAGGTACCTAAGGTAGGTAAGCAGCAAAGTAGGTTTTAGGCACAATACTCCTGAGCTAGCTTCGGACACTAGAAGGTCAACACGCGAGGCCGAGGGGTAGTAGTAGCAAGGCAAGGCCCGGGAGGCCTAGACCTTTTAGAAAGCAGTTTTGAAATGGCATTCGTACAATACGGCTAATTACAATGCCTAGAAGGCAAGGCTAGGAGGGTCCGAGTTTAAGATATTGCAATTGTAATGCGTAAATTTCAAAGAAGATATAAAAACACTTGCTTTGTTAACGCTAGGGACCGTGCCGTGGTCTGCGAAAGTTACCTAGGTAGGTAAGGTATAACGTGACGCTAGCCAAATCATGTACTCGGTAACTAAATGTAGTTGGAAAACATTTTCTTTCCTTTCACCAGCCAGCGGTCTTCTCCATCTAGCTGGGTGGGAGGAACTGATTTGTAAGAGAAAAGGCCGAATCGTCTCTCACTCACTCGGTCTTCGGGCCCGGGCAGAAATTTGCAAGCAGAAAGTTGGCAGATCCGATGCCGATACCCCTGTACATCTAGCCTGAAAGTAGCCATTGTGGCGCTCTGATTGGCCGAGGTTCCGATCCCGTGTTTTCTTTCCCATCCCACCCCTAAACTAGGTTCAAAGCGACATCGACTGCTACGGAGTTCAACGCCGTCATGACTCTGGGGATAATTTGGGAAAAGAAAAGTTTCTCTATAAGGAGGAGAGACTTCCTCCGTCGTAGAAACATGCTCTTTTCATCTTCATAACACGCAGCTTTACGACAATAGCGATGGACAAGCAAATTCGCAACGAGGCTGGACCTGAGGCCGTGGCGGGTCCTGCAAATGGAGACAGAGACGGCGACAGAGGGGCAACAATGGAGGGACAGACGGAAGAGAATATCGCAGCGCCAGTAGTATCCTCGTCCGAATCCGCGAACGAAACCCTCAATGGATCAGCCGCCAGTGTCAACGAGACCGCAGCTCCAGCCGCGAAAGAGGGAACTTCTGGTGGGGATCCAGAGGCTTCGCGCACATCGTTGCAGACTGCTATTATTATGATCTCACTCTGTTCTTCTGTATTTCTTGCGTAAGTTCTCAATATATTCGGTCTGGAGATTGCACATCATACTAACAGAATTCTGCAGAGCCCTCGATACAACAATCGTCACAACCGCCCTCCCAACAATCAGCGAATACTTCCACTCGAACGCTGGTTATACCTGGATTGGTTCCGCCTATCTGCTCGCAAACGCAGCTAGCACACCGTCATGGGGGAAGATCAGTGACATCTGGGGACGGAAACCTATATTACTCGTAGCAGCAGGCATATTCTTCATCGGGAGCGTACTATGCGCCACCAGCATCAACATCGGAATGCTGATTGCATCCCGAGCAATTCAAGGAATTGGCGGAGGGGGTCTGATTGTTCTAGTCAATATTTGCATCTCCGACTTGTTTAGCATGCGGAATCGGGGCAAGTATTTTGGTCTTGTAGGCATGACTTGGGCTTTTGCTTCAGCCGTGGGACCGATATTGGGAGGAGTTTTCACTGAAAAGGTCTCGTGGAGATGGTGTTTTTATATCAATCGTAAGTGAACACAAGATTTCCGTTGTGCTATATCTGACGGAGCTAGTACCTATTACTGGAACTGTGTTCATCCTACTCTGCATATTCTTGCATCTCGACAATCCTAAAACGCCTGTTTGGGACGGTCTCAAGGCCGTTGATTGGCTGGGAAGCTTGACAATCGTTGGTGGTACCTTGATGTTACTTCTCGGTCTAGAATTCGGTGGTGTCTCATTCTCGTGGGACTCCGTCACAGTCATCTGCCTGATCATATTTGGAGTTTTTGTTGCAAGTCTTTTCATTCTCAACGAATGGAAGTTCGCTCGCTACCCCATTATGCCTCTTCGTAAGTCCCGCTTTAATTTCTACCCAGAGCAAATTCTGATTTCCAACTAGGTATGTTCAAACATCGATCTGCAATTGCCGCCCTAGGGACCTGTTTCTGTCATGGTATCGTCTTCATTTCCGGATCCTACTACCTGCCCCTTTACTTCCAAGCTGTCATTGGCGCCACACCCCTCCTCTCCGGCGTGTATACCCTGGCCTTTGCACTTTCCCTATCCTTCACATCAGTAGCTACTGGACTCTTCATGAAGGCAACCGGTAATTATCTTCCACCAATTTGGTTCGGCATGACGATCATGGTCATCGGGTGGGGCCTCTTCATCGACCTAGACTCAACGGCCAACTGGCCAAAGATCATCCTCTTCCAAATCGTAGCAGGAATTGGTGTTGGCCCAAATTTCCAAGCCCCCTTGATTGCGCTTCAGAACTTCGTTGCACCACGAGATATCGCGACTGCGACTGCGACTTTTGGATTCGTTCGCAGCTTGGCCACCGCTATTGGGGTCGTCATTGGTAGTGTCGTTTTTCAGAACGAAATGCAAAACCAATCCGCTTCATTAGTCGCTTCGCTTGGCCCTGAGCTCGCTGGTGTACTTTCTGGTGGTTCGGCCGGCGCGAGTGTCGGTATCGTGACTCAGCTTCCGCCGGCGCAGAGAGTCATTGCTAGGCACGCTTTCTTTCAGTCTTTGAGGACGATGTGGATTATGTTTGGTAAGTGATACGCTACCTTCCTTGAAACCCCTAGCTAATAACCCACACAGTTGCTTTCGCCGGCTTCGGCTTGCTTGTCAGCCTCCTCATCACCAAACGGACGATGAGCAAAGAACACCAGGTCGTCAAGACAGGCTTGGCGGAAGAAGAAGCGAAACGCAAGGAAGCGAAAGTCAACAGAGGCTTGTCGAGAGATGCGAAGCGGGGAAAGAAAGAGGCGATGAAGAGGGAGGGGAGGGAAAAGAGCGGAGAAGTGCTGCCGAAGGAGGATGTTTGATCATTTTACAGTATGTTGTACCAAAAGAAGCATATACAAGCGTTCAGCGAGATTAGATAGCATCACAGCTCTGGCGTTCGGATTCGGATAAAAAAGTTACACGATATGATAATACATTAATTTTTTGAAATGACATTTATGAGTCCACCATTGCCTGAGCAACTGTGTCTTGACGGTGGGACGATTTGTTGTCTTTAACATATTTTAATTCTCACTGAAGGGAATCATAATAACACTTCTCCTCCCATCAGCCCCTATCTATTAGCCGAGCCATACTAGGTAAGAGGTAAATTGCGTGACAAGAGGCTAGCTTACTTCATTTCAGCGCGCTATCCCCACGTTCTAAGCCGCATCTGCACCGCATTCGTTCGTTCTTATATCACCAGTACTTTAATAACTATCGGAAGATACTACAAGTATTGTAATTCTTTGCTCGGGCCCATTCATTATATAACGGGGAGGTTCTGAGGGGCTATAGTAGCAATCGTGGTCATGCTTGCTGTTTGGGTTGCATGCATAGGCCGGCCGCATTAATTTTCTGATTGATAACGTCCTCAAAAATGGAACGAACCACAACACCAAAAATCCCCACCACATCAATTATCTTCTGATCCTGGATAATCATGGCAAAAATACCGTTCGACGAACTGCCATCCGAGCTCATTTATGAAATATCAAAGTATCTCTCCAAATGCGACGACCTCAATTCTCTCATCCGATCCTGCAAACGCCTCGCAACATGCCTCACTCCTCTCCTTTACCACAAATCCTTCTGCCCAGATGAAGTCTACGGCTGTTATAATCACACGAGCAATCGTGCATTATGGTCCTACACAGTGGCTGCCCAAAAACTTCACGGGCCAGCCAAACATTGGGGCTCTGAATACATCCTGGCCTATTTCGCGAACACCATCCCGCTGCAGTGGATTACCCGTGTACAGTTCATCGCCCAACCCACTTCCAGATCTGGCATGAATCTTTTAGAACTCATCACAAGGGCTGGAAATCGCCGGCTGCTCAAGATCTTACTCGATCGAGGTGTTGATATCCAGACGCGTGGCCAGCGTGATAACACGCCTCTGCATTTCGCCGCCGAAGCTGGCTTGCTAGGCACTGTGCAGCTGTTACTCGATGCGGGCGCTGATGTTATTGCGCGGAACCATGGGGGCTTGACTGCGTTGTCTCTAGCTATCTCTGAAGACCACGCGGACGTAGCGTCCTTATTGCTGGACGCTGATGCGGATGGGACGACAGTCAACCTTGCACATGACCCCTCTAGCTTCAACGCGGGAATGACACCTCTGCACTACGCAGCGCGAAGCAAGCATTGCGTCGGTATAGTGGAAGCGCTGCTCGCAAAGGGTGCAGATATGTTCGCCCAGTCCGGTGGGTACTCTGCCTCTGCCTCTGCCGTTTCATCTGTAGATGCACAACGTAATTTTCCGAGCTTGACGCCTCTGGATATGGCTATCCGTGGTAGGAAAGATGTGATGGCTTTTCTGCTCGTTGAGAGAATGTTGGAGATGCCGAAAGAGCTGCGCCAGTTAGGCCCCACGTGGGGTGATGGGATGCCGTTGTTCATCGCTATACGAGCTATGTTTTCGAACATGGTTCGCCGTCTTTTAGGAGTGGGTATTGATGCTGGCAATACGGGAAGGTGCTGAAGAGGTCTTCGAATTTCTTAGTGCAGGAGGCATCCCCGTGAAGACAGCCATTCACATCAAGTCGCAATGATGAGCAAGCTCTATGCTCCACAAGCGGCCGAAGAAATCACTATAACGAAACGTTTTCTTTTCAGGAGAATCGATATCAATTCTTAGGATTGCAAAATGAATACAATGCCTTGTTGCTTACAGGCAACATATTTGCCAAGAAGAGCTGCGAGGAAGGGACTGAGCACGGTAGAGACTTCTATTTCGAAATGTTCTGGCCCTATTCACAGTGAAGCGGCTGCAATGAAGCAGCTTATTGGCACAGTTGATGGGGAAAGCCGACATATCCTACGTTTCAGTAGTTAAGAGGGGTTCATTTTCCCATTCACATCTCGACTCAAAATCTTAACCACACAAGAAAACCATTCTTCACACAGCAGCCTCAGCGGCCTTCTCGAAATCCTTCAGAAATCTCCACCTCGTCTTCTCAGCCAGTCCCTTCTCTTTCCACCCATTAACACTCCCAGAAGGAAACAAATCGACTCCCATTCCTGGCTCCAACAGACTCGGATCATGCGCAATAACAACCCACACATTATCCACAGCATCAAAGACCTCCAATTTCTCAATCGTCTCGTCCGCTTTCACCCTATCATACGCAAATACCTCGTTTGTGCGATAGAACGGCTTGTTCGGAGTTGGAGAGAGCTTCTCAAACATGGATCCTGGACAGAAATGCATCGCTGCGTGGTTGTGTAGGGGACCGAGATTGATTTTCTCGGGTAAGGGCAGGTACTCAGTTGGGCGGAATTCGCCTCCATGGTGACATGCGTCGGCGCCCAGGAAGATGAAAGTATCTTCCGTGACTCGGGCCAATGCACAGATATGGCCGATGGTGTGGCCTGGACAGTCGAGGATATAGAAACTCCCATCGCCGAAAAAGTCATTGGCGCGGAAACCACCAATCTCCAAATTCGAGAAGGTAACTTCATTTACGTCCCTCCCATCGAAGTCAGTGTCGAGCAGAGGCGCAGCAGGATTAGTGGGATACCCGGGCATGAAGTTTTCCTTGAAGCCATGACCGACAATGATGGATGTGCTGGAAGGGAAGAGTGCAGGATTCCCCGTGTGATCGGTATGCCAATGGCTCCAGATGATCCCCTCGATTGCACCGCCCTTCACATCAACATTATTCTCCTGGAGGATCTCAGCGACATCTTTCTTAATATCGATCGTGACACCTGGTCCCGCGGCTTCGATCGTGGCCGTGAAGGCAGGGGCTAGATTTTCCCAGTCTTTGCGCATGCCTAAGTCGAAGAGCAGCTTACGGCCCGATGCGTGCTCGATTAGGAAGACGAGGCACGGTGCATAGAGGAGCTCATGGGCAGTGTAGGAGGGCTTGAGCATAGTGTGCATGGGGATGGTGAGGATGGCCGTGCTGGGCTTGGGGGTTAGTTTTGGGAGTTGGTAGGCAGGGAAGAGGTGTGGGGGAGGAGGAGGGAGGAGGGAGGAGGGGGGATATATACCTGTCGATTAGTTTGACTGTTACGGTTGAGGAACTCTTTGGGATATGAAGATCCGGAGGAGACTTGGGCAATGCTGATGGTGACATCTTGAAGTTATGAGAGAGAAGTGGGATCTTTCAATAGAGGTGTGGTGTCTAGTAATGCCACTTATATAGGAGGATAATGTCTGTTTTATACTCCTACTCAACCATGCCAAAGTACCCTATACGCAGATCCACTGCGGAATCAATATCGCGGACACTCAATACAGGATGCAGCCCGAACATGCGAGTTTCCAACTTCATACTTCGTACGCCGTATAGTATTGTCGAAGAGGTTACTAGTTACCCCAGCATCGATTCGTCTACCTCATATAGTAAGTAATACAAGACTGCCGACTAAGCGCGAAATTCCGTTATATCGACTCATATCAAGCCACATAGACTGATCAGGTACGACCACTACCTCACTACCTCACTCCCTCAAACCCGACATACCTAAAGTCATTGGGTCTCATCTCCCCACCATGGCTTTCATCCGGATGAACCCCATTCCCGTTTCGGTTCAACTATACGACCGCTAGCCTCGAAGCTTAATTGAACCCACATTACTCGGTCTCGGTACAACCTAGTCAATTAATTGACCCATCCCATAAAAGAAAACGCCATCCATCACTTATAGCTTGCTTAGCAACATTATGATACTATTTATTCCAACCGACGACACGGCGGATCAGATCAACTCACGAATGAACCAAATAACCGTGCTTTGCATGAGGTGAGAATTATTAATCGGCGGTCTGGTGTTCCGCTGTGGGGCGGCTTGCTTAGAAATTTGATGGTTTGTCTCTACTTTGACTACGCTACAATTCTTGTAGAGGGAGTCGATGCCCCCCCTTTTTGTTTCGGGGCTTGGGGCATGTGCTAAGGTGTTAAGCGATTGTGGGCAACGGAAAGGAAGGTATGGAAAGAAGAGGGGAGCGTCACGTGTCGCCTCCCCCTTTTATGAACTAGGGTGAGGCGTGAAGAGATGTTTTAGGTGGAGGATTAGATGGGTGTTTTATATATGAAAATCCGAGGAATGTAGCATATTATTGTTCTTCATAAAATAACTAATAGACCCCGAAACCGATAGAGAGGCTTACATCCAAATAGACTATTTGCGATACGATACCTCAGCCTTTTCCTTCGGTCACCTTCCAACAGCCCCGAACTACCTTTGGCCCAATGAGGCCGGCAGATCGCTTTCTGTGTCTTTACTGCTATCTCGTGTAGCTGCTTGCTCTTTAGATACTCTTATCATCATCAAATTCTCAGGTAGAATCTACTCGCGCAACCCGATGGAGATTCTCAGAGGTTAACGCCTTAGCTATTCTTCGCTAATTTTTAGTTATACCCTAGCCTAGCACTATCTAAAAGAGGTATAGTCTCTTTAGATCTTATCACGTGCCTTCTGAATTAATTATAATCAGAGTATAATTAGATTAGGTCTCATTTGATTTGATTAGCTTTAATTCTACTCTAATTTAATTTTATTAGATAGCTCAATCAAATCAAATCAAATTATTTCTTACGCTGGGCTGCTCCCTTGGCCTCAACTGATGACTGACTGACTAACTAATGGGCCAGTCTGGACAAAGCATTCAGTCTTGCAATTGTTTCTTCCACGATTTGAAGTCCCTCAGACATCTTCGTCTTCCGGTAGCCCTTGTTCTCCATATCAAAGTCGGCAGACGAGAACGAAGCTTCCGAAGTAGGAGACTGATACACAAATTCTTCCCCATCAATATCAAAAATTTCCGATCCACTCGTCACTCTTTCTTGCAGCTGACACTGCACTGGCTCAGACACTGAGATATTTACCATGAGGCTCTCATCAGTTACAAGAGTTAAAGTTATTGCTAGGAATACATACGCTTCTCGAGGTTGACTCTTAATACGTCCAGCTGTCGAGTGACAAGATTGAGGACATTGGGATGATTGCGCAAACGGTAATCAATCGAAGCATGTCCATTTCCAAAAACGCCTAAGCTGGCACACCAATTCTTCAAGCATGAGAGCTGGGCTTCTGTCCATTGCGGCGGTTTGTATTCAGAAGAGATGCCCAAGAAAATAATGCATTCTTCCGCGAGAGATACCGTTGTTTTTGTCTTTATTGGGTGCGATTCTTGGGTCTCCATTTGGCTTCTGTGGGCGTTTCTCGGGGGTAATACGACAGTGGAAGAAGCAACCTATAGTCTCTAATGCGGCCACTTCAGTTGTTTATTGACAAAGGTATTTCAGAGCAGGGCAGCTACTTTGCTTAGAATTTCCTGAACGTTATCGATGAATATTGTTGCTCCAGACAATTTAGGTGCAGGTGGAAGACAGGCGTTGTGGTCTCTGCGAAGCCTCTGAGACTATTCGGTCGCTATTTTAGTGAAGTGGTTAAAAAATCGATTTTTATTTTTATAATCACTTAATTATTATATTATAACTACTAATCATAATACCTCCGTGATAGACTTAAAGGTTAGCTAGACTATTTTTCTATGCATTCTCTTATTTATATTATATTCTCTCTACTATTAGTATACGAAGTATAGCCTCTCGCATAAAAGGTAGTGTTTTTAAAAATCCCAATTTATAATGTATTATGATATATGCTCGACCGCCTTTTCTAGGGCTGTAACCACGCTAGCCCATCCTAATATAAAATAGCCTCTAAGGGTTATATTTACTAGTAGAATGCTAGCCAAAAATGAAATGGGGGCTTGATATACTAGCTCCGGCAAATATCTATATTATTACGAGCTTATCAAGATAAGTGGGACCGTACCGTAACTTCTACAGGTGTGAGATATGGCTTTTGACACGCAACGTAATGTTAATAGCCTCTTTGGTGCAACCTGCGCTTGAGTATCTCAATAGAATACGCCAAACCAAGTGAAAAGTGAGTGGAAATTGTAGGGGGGAGGATTTCGGTAAAATGCTCTATAGAGTAGAACAGTGCCTGCACTCGTTACACAGTTAGAATCGTGAAAGCCAACGTATAGGCGAACAATTACTTGGGACACATCTGAATTAGTATTGACCTTAATAAACCTTATGCTTATTGAGGCGACTGTTTCTCACTTGAACTCTTACATATCCTTCAATTTCTCTAGTATGATATCGCACATAGTGTTCTCCCGCCGCTGACAACTCAACAACGACCAAGGAATCATACAGTTATGACCATCCCGGGTCTCTGCCATGACTCCAAAAATCTTCCTCATTCCCGCATTACTTCTCAATCTCCGTATCACATGCTCATCTACCTTTCATCCAGCCCGTGCATATAGCGGCAGCTTCGGTTGCGCATACTCGAGCACGATAGCAGCTACGCCAGCTGCGATGGGAGCTGCGCAGGAAGTGTCGGATCGTATTACAGAGATTCAGGCCATGAGGCGAGGTGGTGAGTAGGATAAGACTGCTTGACCTAAGATGCCGTAGTCCTGCGGGCGTGAGTTCGGTGTGTATGGGGAATGATCACCATTGCCGTGCAAAGAATGAATACAAATGACTTGCTCAGCCCGCACTGGCCACGCTATAGAGTGTCGATTCCCGGAGTTGGACGTTGCTGCGAGGAGGATGGTGTTCTTTGCGGCAGCATAGGTAAGTGTAATGTCAATGATAGGGTCGAGTTCCGGAAAGCCAAAAGACATAGTGATATCTACTTTCCAATCATCTGTAGTGTACTCAATGGCCTGCAGTCACGTCAGTATAACTATGTCTTTTTAGATGGGAAGTTCTATCTAGGATTCCCTACTTCAGCGATGATGTTGGGATTGAGTTCACCGTTCTGAGTGATCCGTGCAACGAATACTTCTGCATGAGATGACACGCTGAGTAGTAGACCCGCAACATGCGTTCCGTGACCAATTGTATCTGTCCCGGTGGTGTCATCTCCTTCTATCCAGATTCGATAGGTGAGTCGATCTTCGAGCGCGTATTGGACTTCGAGAGGGAGATCAATTCCGCTGTCGAGAATGGCGATTCTAGTCTTCCGCCCAGGCTCATCCGGGATGAGAGGAAAGACAAAGTTCCGCAAGTCTTCAAACCATTTTTTGGCGGGAAACGAGTCGGAGAATCTTGGCGCATCAACAGATAACAGTTCAGCCAACCCAGGGTTGATGTCGACTGAACTGACTGGCTTGTATTACTTGAATTTCACCTATTTAGGTCAGCTCTTGGAACGGGCGATGATAGTTTCTGGTTTCCCCCAAAATGCCTCTACTCAGCTATTTATAGTTATTAGTAGTAGTAAGGCCTCGAGGAGTCGTGTAGCAGAAGAAGCTAGCTTTCAAGGACTATCTCTTAATCAGGCCCTGCTAGGGAAAGACAACTAGTTTAGAGCCTACTATAGAATAATCTCCGCAAAGAGACTAGAGCATAATAGAACATCTTACACACTTTAAGCTTATACAATTTGCTAGGTGGATAAGCGGGGGAAACAGGAGCCCTGGACCCTATTTATAGACTGGGCAGGAGAGCGAATGCTAAGGCAGGGAAAGCGAGAGTAAGGAAGAGGACGTGTGATTTCCTAGCCTCTTTTATAAAGCCTATGCAAGCTAGCATCTTAGTATGCTAGGGAGGTCGAGGTGCATAAAGGAGGAAGGAAAGGAAAGGAAAAGATATAAGCTAGCATTTTATATAAACTGTCACCTAACTTCACTCCCGGCTGCTTCTAGGTGATGCGTTCTCACCTTAGAAGCAAAAGGAGAGACTTCAGCTTAAGGGAGCTCCTAATTAGACGGTTTAAACCTCTAATTCTGATATAGACGCCGCATGGGCCTTTGGCCTTTGGCCTGGATTGGACTATAAATAAAACAAACAAACAAACAAACGATAAGCCCCTGCAGCCTACTGTTCCATAATTAGAGTCCAAGACGATGGTGCACCACAGAATCGCCTAAATACGCGCCCGAGTAGAGTAGCTGACGCCCGGCCTTGATGGGTTTCAGCCTGACGGGAGCAACCTTTATTGACTGGCTCGAATTTATCTTCTAAACTTGGAGCAGTAAGCCAGTTTGGGGGCTAGACAGTTCGAGGGTGTGGTGTGGTGATTATTTAAGACTTGGTCCTTACCCAAGCCTGATCGTCTCAAAATGCATGATTGAATAATCTTTCAAAAAACCACTTCTATCGATTCTTCCGAGGCACTTATATTTCTTGGATACCAAGGCAGAAGATTTGTCCCCTTCTTTGATAAAGGGTCATCCGGCCATTCTCTCGCAACTTCAACACTATTGCATGCCTTGCAGTGGCGGGGGCGGCGCTTAAAGTCCCGCGGTATACTTCTGCTCGTGACAAATCGCTGTCCGGCTTTTCGGGGAAGCCAATTTGCGACCAAGTCTGTTCAAGCAACATCAATATTAGAAAGTTAAATCCGCCAGCCATTCTACATCGCGCGTCATGCCTTCAATACCTTCTACGCTTACCTATTTCCTGGCGCCCAGCTGCGACTTCCCAGCCGACGGCCTCATTGCCTTGGGGAGCATCATCGTCCATCCGACGACTCCACAGAAGTCTCTCAACCGTCGAGATAACCAGCGGGTAGCAGTACCCGCAAACGACCTACAAGAATCGTTTGAGGACGACTGGGAAGGTGTCATCAAAACCGCAAGACACAACAAGGTCACACTGTGGGCTAGCTTCTTGCAGATGATCTTGGGCTTTGATCCTGTGAAGCAAAAGAATGACGTTTATAAGTTCCGTCAGTTGGAGACAAAGTTATTCGAACCGGACGCGGCATATATCGAGAATAGTCTGAAAGCAGAGGGCGTCATCGCCTATATATCAGCGACCAGATACAAGAAGCCCATCTATATGGTTACGGGCGTCAAGATAGCACGCGGGGCTTCGGTCACTAGTAATACGCTTATGGTTGAGTCAAAGAGTACGAAGGAGCGTGGGGTGAAATTCGATAACGGCTCTGATTACGTTTTTGCGTATCGTGTGGTAAAGATTCGGCTCAGTGGAGATGGTAACGTAAAGAGGCAAAAGGAGTACGTCAAGGGGGCACTCTTTAGCACCGATGAAGGGACGGACAGTAAGAAGGATTTAGTTGGTTGGGGCACGGAACAGCTCACTGCTAACAGTGAGGACTTGCAAAGCAGCGCTGTCGTGTCTGAAGCATATGAAGATGGACAGACCGTCATCGTAGCATCTGGGAAGCCCTAGGCTTTCTGTTCTGCTTAATCGCTACTCCATATTACCCCGTATGCGCCATGAAAGGTTTTGCGCAAAGCTTCTTCAATCCGCACTTATCTCATGAATCAGACCCTTTCTTTAGGGGATAACCCACTTATTCCCCACGTGTCAGATGATTCAGACCGGCCCGTCCCGACCCAGGTATAGTCTTGATTCTTGAATGCTCAGGTACATAAGCACCAGGATTCAGGACCTGAATAGCAAATTCTAATACTTCGTAGATATCAGAGGATTAATGGCTTTACTAGTAGCACACTGTAACTACTCTAACAACCAATCACCAGCCTCCATTTCCCTCCTACCTAAAAGCCGCCTTTCCTAATTAAGCTTAGCTCACACCCTAACCATTGTAAGGCTTCCAACCTCAATCTCACACCAAACACAAAACAGTATGATTTGACATTTAACATCATACCGACGATTATGGCTCCGTCTCCTCCTCGTGCGCACTATTCGGAGAAAGAATTGCGAAATTTATATCCCAGTAATCTAAAGCTAGAGCAGGTTCAAATCCTCTTGCGCCATGGCGAGCGAGCTCCTACCTCCGCCCGTTTTGAAAACACAGGTCTAGCTGCTTTCTGGCCGTACTGCTCCGCTGCGAAGCAGCTAGTCAGTGTTACAATGAGTGATAATTCTTCAACCTGGAGTCATTCTCAGTGGAGACGACATCTTGAAACATTTGACTCCCACGATAACCCTGTGCTTGTGTCAGGTCCTCGAGGAGAGATTGAAGGAATGTGCAACCACGGAGAGCTAACAGACCAGGGAAGGAGGAGCTCACAAGCACTAGGCGCATATCTCCGAAGTCTATACATTGATCAACTGTGGTTTCTGCCATCTACAATAAGTGATCCAGAGATAGTATATCTTCGAGCTACTCGCATACCTCGGGCTATTGAGTCCTTACAAGAAACCTTCGGGGCCATGTACCCTCCACACTCTAGATCGAGAATCTTTCCTCCTCCCGCAATCATTCTACGTGCACGTACCGATGAGACACTTACCCCAAGCAATGGCTATTGTAAGAGGTTCGCTCAATTGGCTCGGGCATTCTCGCGGAGGAGTGCTGAGAGATGGAATACATCGACGGAGATGGATTATGTCAATGATTTGATTGGTAAATGGATGCCGGAAGATGGCGAGAGAGTGGCTATAGACTCGCAACCACGTCTTTCTGGGATATTGGACACTATCAATTCGACCCTCGCTCATGGATCGGGGACAAAATTGCCGAATGAGTTTTATGACAAGAAAGGCATGGCTATCATTAACCGACTAGTGATAGAGGAATGGTTCAGTGGCTATGACGAATCTCAAGAGTATCGGGCGCTTGGAATTGGTTCTCTCCTGGGCGACGTTGTATCACGAATGATCCTGAGCGTTGAAAAGAATAGCAAGGAAAATTCTGGTCAAATCAAAAGTTTAGATGGGACTTCAGCAAGCATCAACCGCCCGAACGCTACTGTCAAGCTGGGATTAAGTGGCTGTCACGACACCACATTAGCGGCTATCTTAACAAGTCTTGGAGCCTTAAAGCTTGAGACTTGGCCGCAATACACCAGCCATGTTTCTCTCGAGTTGTTTCGGAAGGCTGAAGAACCCGTATCCGCAGCATGGAAGGCGGACAGAATCCCCTCCCCAGGTGGATCAGCACCGCATATCAGAAGTAACGACGGGCTCCGCCAACCTTTTCTACCAAGCAAAGACACCGACAAGGAAGAAATTGTTAAAAAAGCTCCTTCAATTGGTCGAAAAAAAATCGATTCCTTGCAGCCCTCGGCGCGGTCCAAACTAGATGGTTACTATGTACGCATACTATATAACGACCAGTCCGTCTCGATTCCTGGCTGCAAAGCTCCCGGGAAGCATCTTGATGGCAATGAGAGCTTCTGCACCCTCGAAGCATTCAAAGGCATTGTCGATAAATTCACGCCACTGCACTGGAAGAAAGATTGCAGGAGCAACTTGAATGATCCTACCTTTCCGGTCAAACCGGAACCGGCTGGATATTGAACTGAATAGGTTGAATTTACCCTTCAATAAAAGAGAGCTAGATACGTCTGCGATCCTGGGCTAAGTTTACAAAGTGGTTATTCAGCACCTTCGACTGTATATAGGTGGGGTCTCCATGCACTCTTTGTACAGATGCTCATATCAAATGCTCTAGCTTGCACTTTCTGCTTTCTTATCCACTGATATGTAGCATATGAAGCCCTGTTTTATTACCTAATAAATTGGACATGTTTGCCCTGCTGATTGTGAAGCTATTGGAATTTGTGCTATTACACGTGACTGTAATATACAAATTGGATTACTCCCCTCGTCTTCTCCCCTAGAGAACATTGTGATTTGATAATAAGAGCGGTCCCTGCTATCAAAAAACCGCTTTTTAATACCAGTAAGTTATACGGTTGCATAGACAGGTTCAACCTGAGTATTGTAGTATAAAAAGAAATCGCTAGGCACGCGAATAACTATGCGGCCAATGCCTTATCGAGGGACCAGGGTCACATGGACCTACGCAGCAGCTCCGACGGACTGACCTAAGCCACCGAGGCTACATGGGCTGAAAATCGCTGCGATGGACGCCCGATGCCTGAACGAGCCTAAACTTATATGCAGCGCATCTGGGCATCCGGACAACTTCAACCCCAAAAAACAAAATCCAACTTCGATTGATATTCTACGATAGTTAAGAACATGGTTCACACCGATTCCCAATGGCAAGTTGCTGAGAATTTTGTTAAAGATGCCCTCCAAGGTACAAGTTATGTCTGCCAGGGCCTTGAGCGCTTGCCTGGAGGGTTTATCAACTTCACTTTTCGCAATAGGCTTGCAACTCCAAACGAAGGTCATGGAGAGACGGTCGTAATAAAAATGACGGAAGACAAGCTGAAGGTGGAGAAAACGACGGGCGAGGAGTTCACTCTACACAAGACCCGCAGTGTGAGCGTTTCCCTGTTCACAATATTATCCATTTCGCAGCCGTCAACGGTAAAGTTTTGGCTGATACAGCCCTTCAAATCTTTAGTACTACGAGAATCAAATGCTTTCCTACCAGATACCATCTGCCTGCAGCGAGGAAGCCTGTGATGGGTCACCTTCTATCCTAGTTCGGGTTCCAGAAATCCTACATTACTTCCCTGGCCTCTACATCCAGATCCTTGAGGATCTTCCTAATACCGCAACTCTGAAAGCCCATCTGCTCGATGGATCTTTCGAGCCTGCTTTTGCAGATGCGTACGGGAGAGTGATAGGCGCCTGGGCTGCGAAGTTCCACCGGTGGGGCCGGCACCCAGACCAAGAAGGTCTGCGAAGGGTCCTCGGCAGATACACAGAAGCTGGTGTATTCAAGTACCGTTTATCTTGCGGACGGCTCGACGCGACCATAGCGAAATTTCCTCTCGTGCTTGGTAATAAAAAGGCTCTATTCCAACTCGTGAGCCAGCGGATAACGGCCATCACCCATCCAGATGCTGACGTTGGGATCGTTCATGGGGACTTCTGGCCCGGGAAGTAATTATGTCCTATACGTATCTCTTATTCAATCCTGATTAGATTTTAGCTTGGTGTTCGCAAGCTCGGCAAAGAGCATTGAGAAAAATGAAGTCGGCGACGATCCTAAATCTGATGATATCGATTCAGACAGCAAGCAATTGATCTTTATGCTTGACTGGGAACTCTGCCATATTTCATCTATCGTGATCGACCTGGGGACTATGCTTGCCGAGCTATACATTCTTTATTTCTTCGAGGACTCCGCGTCAGTCCCGCTTATTATTGAATCGTTCTTGGAGGCATACGGATCAATCGAGACCCAGGATGCTTTCGATACGATGCTTTACTGCGGCGTGCATCTCATCATCTGGCCATGTCGTACCGAATGGTCTAAAAGCCCAAAGCTGATGGAATGTATTCAATATGGATGCGATATTCTGGACAATGCCTATAAAGGCAATGCGGATTGGTTCAGAGGGAGCTTGTTTCAAAAGCTGTTCCAAGGAGAAGAAGACTTGGGAGTGTTAAAGTTCTCAGAACGATTGCATTCAACGTATAGGAGTTTGGTTGGGAATCCTAGCTACACATAAAGTCTATACATGCCTACAGAGGTTATATTTGCGTGACGATATTACCAGCCTGGAAAACCTTCACTACAAGTGCTACCAGAGCTGGGCATCGGGTAGGGTATACCACAGGATACCCGCGTAAAGCTTCAGCGGGTAACACCCGTAGGGGGGTTTAACGGGTCGGGTAGGATACCGGAAGGATCCCGGGTTTGCCCTTAGATTTCCTAGGATATTTAGGCCTCAGACTTTCAAGGCTTAAAAGGAGAATATATTTATGCTTAGCCCAGAAAATCTGGCCCCATTAGCAAAAGAAGTCGAAGATTTAAAATTTAAAAGTTAATTAGCCTATCCCTCCATTATAATACAACCGTGATATCATATCATTTCGCAGCTAGCCCGCCCACCATGCGCCGCCATTTCGATCGATCAATACATTCAATACGCCCCTAACGCCTCGCTGCCCACCTAGGTATTCTATATGAAAAGAAAACAAATGAGAAAAATGAAGAGAATGTATTAATATAACAAAAAAAGTAGATGGAAAAAGAAAAAGAAGAAAAGTATCATATATCAAACATATGCGTGCGTGGCGTGGGTATCTTCCTCCGCTCAATCCAATCCAAACTTTCACTTTTACGTTTCCCAACTCCCCTGGCCAGGCTGCACATGCTTAAAATAGTCAGATCAGCGAATCCTCTTGCCATCCAACCACCTCTGCTGGCCCCTCTCCTGTTGTCGATAATGATCCTGATCTGCGCCTCTTCTCCTCTCTTCAAACGCAGCCTTCTCCTCCTCACTCAGACTGAATTGTTTCTTCAACCATCCGAGTGCGCTGCGCTTCTTCTTAACTTTCTTGCCGTTCTCCGTCATTATTGTCATGTCCGTCATGACGCTCATGCCCATTGCGCTAGGTGCTCCTCTACGGTTCCCAATATTAGACGGCGTGGGCGTGGCACCGAAGCGGAGGTTCGAAGAGGAAGAGTTAGAGTGGAGGTGATCTATGTTTGCGGGGGCTGCGGTCCAGGGTCTTTGAAGGGGCGAGTTTGGGGAGGCTTGGACGGGACGGAAAAACTGCTGATCGGAGCGGGGCGAGGGCATGAAGTCACGGGTCAGCGCAGGAGGTAGGTTATCGTGACTTTGCTGTCGAGCTGGTATGTTGACCATTCGAGGTGAATTAGTAGCTGGGGGATTTCGGGGGAGACCTGGGTGAGTCCAGCCGGAGTATGGAGATTTCTTCTCTTTCTTTTCGACATCTGAGCAATAGGCAGAATCTAGGCCACGAGATGGTGGCGTGTTGACAATGTTCTCTTTTGCGCCTGATCGTACGCTTTGGCGAGGACTTAGGAGTTCATCATTTGCTGGGATTGGTGCGGCTTTCATGGTCATTTCTGACGTTTTGCGTTTCAAGGAAAATCGTTTTCGCAGAGATAGTTTTGGCTTTGCGGGTGAGGGTTCAGGTGCTTTCTCAACGACCGGTGAAGGGGCCCGTGCTGCTGATGGTAGTTTTGGGGAAGGGGCAGGGCTGTACGTATGTGGTTTAAGAATGAATTCGGGTTCCGGCGCCGCTAGCTCTGAAGGAGCTGAGCTTTCGTTTTCCGTGGGAGCAAAGCTTTGGGCGTCTAGCTCTGACCGCTGCTCTGGTTCTAGTCCTGGCAATCGTTCACGGTCATCAACCATTCCAAAAGCTGGGAGAGTAGCTTTGATCGCAGGTGTTATTACTGTCGGGTCTGGTGGGAGGGATCTCAACATTGATTGCCGCATCTGTTTGGATGCGCGTGGGGAGGTTGATGGCGCGGAAGATGATAATGAACCACTGAGCTGTAAATGTGTGAGTGAAATGCGGAGATCTGTGAAGATGGTACTACATACTCTTGCTTGCCTCCGACTGATATCACCAGCCCTCTTGTCCATCTCGGCAACAATCGTACCAAGTTGTACCAGTGAAACGCCAAGGTTATTTCCTTTGGTCTGCAGTGATACGTATGCTTTGTACCATCCTTCAACGTTGCCCTTCATAGCATCGAACACCTTTTGCATGTCGGGTCGCTCCCGTCTCCACACCGCAGCCTCTTGTTCTCTGGCCAGATATATAGTAAACTCCTTGCAAGCATCCAGACCTTGTGTGACATCTTTCAGGGCATCGTTCATTGCCCTTGCCGTTCTGGTTATAACATGTTCGATCCTCTCATTGCCATTGACAATTTGTACACGAAAGTTACGGTCCTCCAACATGGCGTCAAAAATCTTAATATTTTCCAGAGGCATTTTCAGGAGACCCAATCGTTCTGCTATATCGCCGTCGGCCAGGTCGAAGTCCTCTAGTGTGGTTTCCAGAAATGCATCCACCTCATCAACATGTCCTTGCAATATATTCATAACCTGGTTATCATCTTTGGCAAGTCCATTTAATAAGAGATATATGCCGAAAGATATTTGTGCCATCAACTTCCAAAGCTCATGGTACTGTTGCCCTGGTTTCTGTCGCCATCTGGACGCATGTGTCTCCTCATTAATGTCTTGGTCAAGCAGCAGTTTCCTTCTCAAAGTCGCACTATCAACCTTTATTTTCGGTTCACTGGTTATGCCCCCGGAAACTTCTACCATCGATTCCGCGAAGGCGTCCTGCATGGATGCAATCGGATGGGTTGGAACGTTAATCTGAGGAGCCGGAGACGGAGCCGAAGGTAGAGGCAGAGATTCGATATGAACTTCCTTCATGGTATCGAATGGAACCCCAACTTCTTTCATGGTATCGTCATGCTCTCTCAGTGTACGGGATCTGATTTCGTCGTAACTCGGTTCGGTCAATTGGGCTACTTCCGAACCATTATATCTCAAAGCATTCAATCGAGGGACAACAGATGGCTCTTCGTATGTTGCACTGTTCAATTGAGACACCTCGTCCTCCTCTTCCTCGAAATCACTGTCTGATTCTCCCTTGTAGCTCGAGCCGTCGTAATTTGGTCTATGGAATTTGGCCGCCTCGTAACTCGATCTTCGCATTGGGGAGGGGTTCGATTCGTTGTCGGGTTCGAGGATTATAGGGAGGCCGCCCATACCGTGTTCCTCGTCAGAGTCGTAGAAAAAAGCCATGGTTGCGACTGGGCAGGCAGGGCAAGGCAAGGCGAATAATACTGTGCGCCTTCAATTCTGGTAGGACGATACCCCCTGCAAGCTCAGTGCATTTTCCTAGCAAAGCAACTCAAATCGCGAGCACATAGGGGTTCCGGGTGGTCGCTGGAGATCAGGTAATTGATTGCAGACGACAATGGGGGTGTCCCATCCGCCCCTTGAGCTCCGGATGGATAGAAAGATAGATTGTGCTGCAGGAGTGAGGGGAAGAAGAGGATAGCAGCAGAAAGGGGTGTACAGGCACAGGGCGGGTTGGCGGGTTGGCGGGTTGGCAGCCACCCACTGCTACACTGCACCAAAAGATTAATGTTGACGGCTGGATACAGATTGACTATTGTACTGACTATAGAGTCGAAAGGAGGGAGTAGTTGGGTCAGTTTCCAGATGAAGGAAGTGTACAGGTAAAAATGTAGCAGATCAATATGGACGGACCAGTCGTAGTAGCCGTGCCGATAGCAGCTTAGCCCAGGAACAAAACCCAGATGATTTGGACTAAAACAGACGGACCACCCAAGCTACACTGTTTACAGGCAAGGGGGTTTCTCGGCACGCGCCTATCAATCTATTCTCGGAAGTGCCAACGGGATCGATCGTGATTAGTTGAAGATCGTGATTGGAGGAGGGGAGAGGGGGGAGAGGGGAGAGGAAGAAGAATTCAGCAGAATAGGATATTTGGTATGACTGGCTGCTGTATGAGAAAAGAATCCCCCATGAGCGGGAGAGAAATACAGAAGAATGAGTGTGTACAGCTTTAGTGCATATAGAATGCCAAACTAGGCAATTCCAAGAAACCCAAACTATCGTATACGGAGTATTATTGTATATTACTCCTGCATGAGGTAAGACCTACCAGCAAGCCTTGCCACGTGCTGTTAGGCTTCCGGGTTTGGCGGGGAACGGAAAGAAAGGGGCGTCGTTGGTGCGGCAATAATACGTAACCTTACACGCAGTTGGTGCGTTTACGGTATTACAGTAGTATTTGTTTGTCGCAATAGTAACATACGAAGGTATTATTGCCAGATGCGGGAGAATAAGGCATGGGCCACTAGACACGCGACACGCGACTGCCAGAGTTCTTCATGGCCACGAGCATCTAGTACCAAGTACACATCACATTAATTCTTTCTCTCTCGCAAACACGAGGGGTCATTGTATCCCTCAAACCACATGGCAGCAGCCATGTTCATCAATATGAGACTGCCGCTCACCGAAGCCGCGTTTTAATTATTTTCCAAATTCTCCGACCGGACCCTTCTTGCAGACTGTACCGATCCCATCCCATCCTATATCTGCTCGAAATATGGCCTTAATATGCCGGGATGCACGCGAAGAACAAAATATGGATGGGTCGTGACGAGACGTCGGGTTCTTCTTCAGCCCTCAGGTTGGCAACCGGGAGCCGTTTGGATTCCGTTTCAGTTTCATAGGTGAATACGAAGTATCACCAACAAACATGTCAGTGATAGTTATATCCTCGCCGTCCCTTTGAAACATCTCGCGGGACGAACACATCACAGTACGGCTTACGGTAAGAGGAAGGCAGTGTGGTTTACGTATGTCTTGTTTCCTTCTCTATCCATCTCTTCTTTTTCTCATTCGCTGTCATCGTCTCGTCTTGTCTCCCGCATCACAGGTACAGTACAACAATACAAGCGGAAACCTTCATCCTGCCCGACACACGCACCCTCACCTCGAGCAAATACGGCCCCTCCCTCCTCCCGCTACGAAAGCGCGCTCTTCTACTCCTCTCTACCGCCTTCCTCGTATGAACATCCCTCACCTACGCCTCCGACATCCTCGCCCTCACCCTCACCGCACACCCCCATCTCTTCATTCCGAATCCCAAGCATCAGCGGCGGCTGTTCTTATCTGTCAGTTTCTGGAGATTATACCGCGCGAGAAATCTCTACGCATCTACCCGCGGAATCCAGGGCGGAGGACATGATGATACGGCTGCCATGTCCATTGCCTATTATTCTCCAACCTTCGTGGGCAAGATGTTGAATTGGCAAGTAGGGTCCTCTACGGGGGTTCCCGACGCGCGGAAATTCAACCCAGCAATCTGCTGACGCAACAGGCAAAACTTGCCGACCAGGGAAATTGCTGGCTTTTGGAGGAATAACAAAACTATTGTGCTGGATATTAAGAGGGGACGTATTGGGTGGATGAATGCGGGCCATTATGCTAGGGAGTGCGGATTCGATTGCGGATACTGATACGAAGGGTTTGAGGATCTGGCATGGGAAGCAGTATGCCAATTGTCCTTTTGTTATGGCTGAGAAGGAGGGGTGCGTTCTGAAGGGTGCTGAGACGAGGTTTATGTAAGATGATCATTCTGTTGCTGCGTATCGCGAGGCAATATTGAGGTATTCCTTACCTGCGACGTGGGTGTATATAGAAGTTCCGAAATGCTTTCGAGGTTTATCAAGCACACGTACTGGCTCTCGAATACATTTCTCCAAAGCCCCACCGTCCCCACATTCAGCCTTTTGAGGCTCTCGGTATTCACAAACAAAGAAACTAACACCCCCCTTAAACTTCTAAGCGAGTGCTCGGTACCGCTGTCAGAAGCGGTTGAGACTAACACTACCATTAGAGTCAAGTTCCGGTCCAAGTCAAAATCGCAGTCCAGTCCATTTGCTATGAACACATTGGATTAAGTAAAATTCATCATTCGCTTTTCTTCTTTTCCCACCTCTCCTCTACATATTCATCTCGAATACGTCCTTATCCCAGGCAGTAATCCCAAAAAATTCACATTTCCATCTCATCTTCACACAGTCTTGTTTTTCAATACAGTCTCACACTCCTACACCTGGACCCGCATCAAATTCACTACACGCCGATAGAAAAGACACAAGTAACCTCATCATCCACTTCACGTCCTCTTCTATTTTACACCCCGCGCCATCGACTCCATCCAATCCACTCCAACCCACGGGACGACAGCCGGGATTATTTATAGAAGGACAATAAGTAATGGCGCCGAATTGGAGACATGCGCTGAGACTCAGCTCTGACACCTGGGATCCGAGCCACCGTTTTCAGACTTCGTGGTTACTGACTCCTTGGGTTTTGTTTGCTGTGCGAGCTGTGTTTGTAAGTTCTGCTCATCATTACCCCCTTCTTTTTTGTATTCTTTATTGGTGGGGATTTTATTGGATTTTATCTCAAGTTGAAGAAGGGATTTGCTAATACTTATCTGCTTGGGCACTTAGGCTTTATATGCATTCGCAACCCTATTCTTCATCATTGGCTGGCAAGCAAGCGGGCACGACGGACATGATATCCACGATGTCCACAAGAGCTTCTCGTATTTCACCGGTACGTCCTCATATCCCGCTATCCAATCCCATCCCCCCCCTCTAAAACCAAAGTGCTGCAAATACAGAGACTAACAAACACGCCTCAGTCCTCTGCTACTGGGCCCAAGCAATCTACTTCCTCCTCGCCTCCGTCAACACATTCACCTACGCCCACCCCTCCACGCCGACCCTCCTCCCGCGCTTCCCCCCGCTCTTCCGCGCCCTATACGCCCTGCTCTATACAACCGTAACAACATTCCCCTTCCTCGTCTCCCTCGCCTTCTGGTCCGTCCTCTACCCCTCCATCCCCAGCCCTACCTTCAACACCCCCTTCTCCCTCTACACTAACACCTCGCAACACGCCCTCAACGCCCTCTTCGCCCTCTTCGAAACCCTCGCCACGCGCTCCGCGCCCGCGCCCTGGATACACCTCCTGTGGTCTCTGATGTTGCTGGCTATGTATTGCGGGTTGGCGTATGTGACGTATGCGGTCAAGGGGTATTACGTCTATGTGTTTCTAGATCCTAGACCGAGGCTCGATGTGGAGGGCGTTAATGTGGGGGGTGTGGGGAAGGTGGCTGTGGTGGGATATTGTTGTGGTATTGCGGTGGCGGGGGTGGTTGTTTTTTTGTGTGGTTAGGGGGGGTGGTTTGGGTGAGGGTTTGGGGGGACGGAACGG